>NW_015549650.1:1426259-1441230 GCF_001515605.1 Sinocyclocheilus anshuiensis | reverse complement strand
CCAAACAAAGTAGTTTCGCTTTCACAACGAAACACACAGCGTCTTCACGACATGGCGGTGGCAACAACAATACTACAGCGAGAATAAAAGTTACACCTTCTTTCTTTGCGTGAACATTTGGGCGGCGTTATGCAAATCTTCCCACATCGTGACGTAGACATGTGGGGGCGTGTTAGAACGATCCGTTTTAGGTAGGTGTGGCTGACTCTTAACTTTTATAAAGAATATATCTTTGGATTTGAGACTTTAGTCTTTGCAACTTTACAGATCTTCTTTATGCACCAAGAGCTCGTAACACTCCAAAGAGAAAGGAAAAATTGAAATCGCATCTTATGACCTCTTTAAGAGTAGGAAATAGAATGGATCTGTCTGGCAATATGACTGCATCCAAAATTGCATGCTCTCTAGGGTTTTTTACACTGCACTTAACCCCGGGTTATCATTGTTCTAAACCCTACTTTTAACCCTGGGTAAAGGTATGTTACACTTGTAATTTAGTAGCAGAGTTAGCACCGCTTTTTACTCCACATTGCGGTGCCAAACTTGTACAGTGTGAAACTATGCTATGTGTTAAAATGTTACAACTAGATGCTTAGCAACTGTCAACCAATCACGTACCTCACATTCACGTGCTTTGGACAGTCACGGAAACACAGTGCGTTGTATAAACAATCATTGAGGGAGAAAAATGCCAAATGGTGACAGAAAATATGTGATCTCTAGATTTAGCAACTTTAGCGACTTTTTTTTTTTTAATCACCTATAGCAACAAAAATGGTGACAAACCTTATCTAGTTTCTGATGCTCACTGGTATGATGTCATCTAGCGACATTTAGCGAGCAGGCTTTCTACTTTTCCAGTGAAAGCAGTTGGCAACAGTTTTAGGAATGTATAGCATGAATAGTCAGAATCGTCAGTGTGAAACCTGAAGCAAGATAACCCAGGATTCCATTTACCCAGGGTTTAATGACTGAGGGTTAACTATTTCAAGTGTGAAAAGCCCTTCTGAGTTCTTTTATAGAAGCAATTGCGTACTACTACATCAGCTTTGTTGCTTCAATGGAATTCACAAATCCTCTCCTGTGGCCTTATGGGATAGTAAAGTGTCCATCAGATGCACATGTCAGAATCTTGCCGGAAGTAGTAGGTTATCAGAATACATTTCGCCTACAGTTTTATAAATACTATAAATTTGGACATACTCTTTTCCCATACTGTTTTTCCAACTATATAGTAGGGAAGCAAATATAAGCATTAGGTGTGTAATTTATGCTTAATTCTTTTGCTGCCACAGAGAATGATGGGAAGTGTAGTCTTGTTTACCTCATAAATGTGTATTATTTTCTGACAAGCTTTATCTGCATTCTTCATCAACAGTCAAAAAAGCATCCCAAATTACTCTCTTTGTTATTATCCCCCCAACTCAGAAAGTCAAGAAGTCAAGTCAAAATCCTAATTTTGACATTGTTGTGCTGTTCATGTGTGCTTGACTTGATAATTCGTACATGACTTGAAGGAAGCATATGACAGCTCATAAACAGCATTAAAAAAAAGATTGGTGATGGCTCAGAAAACTAGCCAATCAGAAATGCTCTCCGCCTGTCAGCTATTTTGTGTTCATATTCGCTGACTTAGAGCTTGCTGACGTGTCTTTACAAGGTGGGGTTTTAAAGAGAGGGCGTGAGGTTGAAATTAGCACAATGGAGGAAGTTAGCAAAACGTCTGAAATCACTTACAGTTTTTAAAGGGCAAAAACTCTTTGGAAGATTAAAGAAAAGGCTGCACTGAAAATCCTAGCTTGATTGAAATGACCTCACCACCAGCTTTCTCATCTCCTTGTTCATATGCTAAAAACTGCCAAAAACAGCACGTAATGAGCGTTAACATGTGTAATCCTCTCTCAGTGTGTACGCTCTTGTCAGTGTCTCTTGACGCCCACACTCCCGGAGGGATTAGCTCTGTGGGTTATAGCACAGATATGCTAATTTCAACCATCCAAAATGTTTCTGACTCTATGGAATACTGTATCAAGCTGCATTTAAATAAGACACATTCATGGGCATGCTAAGGCCTCCCTTCACATGTGGGTTGAATGAAGCTACGGCACAGTGTTGGAGTGCAAAAGAAAGACCATAGTAGACGCAGAAAAATTGACATTTATGGTAATACTATGTTTTACTTATGAACCAATCGGAGTACCATGCAAATAATGTGGCACATGAACATTCATTCAGTACCATGATTTATTACAAGAGTTTCTGAAATACTTGGTTCTGATTGGTTGGTCCCAGGATTCAGTCAAATAGTTTTGTATAATGACCACTAAATTGACCGTTCCAGGAAACCAGTGTTCTACACAGCTGCACTAATGTGGCTCACATCACTCCACTGTTTTTTTTTGTTTTAATTATTATTATTTTTTTTAATCACATAATAAAATAACTTAATGTATGTATGTATTTGTTTATTTATTTATTTAATCATTTTAGAGTATTTTTTTTTAATAAATAGTCTTTATAATAATAATAAAAATTTTTATACAGCAAAGGTGCATTCAATTTATCAAAAGTGACAGTAAAGACTTAAACGTTGTTACAAAATATTTTTCATTTAATATTTCAATTAAATGTTGTCCTTTTGAAATTTCTAAAACAAATAATCCTGAAAAAAAGCACCTTGGTTTATATTATAAGCAGCACAGCTGTTTTCAACATTGATAATAATGAGAATATAATCATTCAGCATATTAGAATGATTTCTGGTGGATCATGTGATACTTAAGACTGGAGTAATGACTCCATCACAGTTTTGTTTTGTTGTTTACATATTTATTTACTTGCTTACTTACTTGCTTACTGTTACTTACTTATTTAGTTGTTCCAGCCTTAAAATCATTAAAATCTTAAAAAATCTATAAAAAAAAACAAAAAAAACAATAATAAATCTTACTTTTTGTAATGGGAGAAAATCAATGCAAAGTATGACACTATATATGTGTCATTAAAATGTGTCCAATAGCATGGAGTAGAATAGTTTAGCATAGTACAGTGAGTGTCCTACACATGCCCAGCTCAATCTAAACATGCATTTTCTCTCGGCCAAACCAAACGCAGTCTATAATGATGCAATTGCCTGGACGCAGGGCTTGAACCAATCTAAAGGCCGTTAGCTTAAGGATAGTTGGAGATCTCTTTAAAGGCACTCTTACCCCAGACTGAGGATGGTGATGTGAGGGTTCAACTACTCCAACCTCTTCCCATGAGGCACAGTACAGATTGGAACCTTCTGGCACGCTGATGATCACACATATTACTTACAACACAAAAGCAGTCCAGACATCTGACATAGATTACAATCTAACAGTCAGTGGCAATAAATGCTTTCCAACATCCCCCTACGAAGAACGTCATTGGGTAAACCAGGAAAAGCAAAGTGTGCAAGTGAGAGAATGCTAACTTTAAAAGTTATTACTATGCCATTATGTGTCCAAACTGGCATTTGCATAGTTTATGTGCCAGTAATTAAATTTTAATAAGAGTCAATTACACACATTAAAGTAGACTGTGGAAATGTAGCAGGGTCATTGGCAACACAATATTCTAAAGCCCGTATGCTATTACATTGCATCAGCATGGGAAGTTCAACAAATGTGTTAATTGCTGGAGTCCTTTCAAGCAACGCCAAGTATTTCGCAGTTGAATGCCTTCTACCATCTATTATATAAAAACTGTCTTTCTAATACGCTTATTACATCATGTCTACAACAACTGTCATCAAAGGTTTGGCTCTCTATGTGACAGACCTGCTCCTACGGCTCAGTGGGTTTCATGTTAAGGCATTTGCTAAGCAGAGAAGAACAAAGGAAACCGTAGATAGTCGATCTTTAAAGTTTTGTGACATTCTAGTGCCGTTCCCCTTGTCTTCATTTCAAAGCATGCCTCGCTTGAATTTGAGATACTCACACCCTTGAAGGTTTTTTTATTTATTTATATATATATATATATATATATACTGCACTATAATCTGGACCCAATGATTTCACTGTAAAAATAATTGTCTTAATCATTTTCTTAAACATCCCTGTCAAAAAGTTATATTCTCATCTGATGTCTACAAGCTTTGAGGTAAAGTCTTCCTTTTCCAGGGAAATAAATAAAAGGTTGACACACTGCACTACACAAATTTTTGTCCAATCAAATGCTGTCTAGAATGATTTATGAATTAATAATTTTAATTTAATTTTCCACTGATTAGTAAGTCATGCAAATTATGGTTAAAAAATAATAAATAAATAAATAAATATGATCCCTGATGCTTTAAAATAAGACTATTTATTTATTTAAAATAAATATGTTTAAATATATACAACTGACATTTTTTGTTTGTTTGTTTTTTTTATATTTTAAGCATAAATCTTCAAACAAAACATAGTGAGGTTTATGCTTACAAGAAGAAAAAATTTAAGTGTGATAGGAAAAATAAATCTAATTTCAAATACTTTATAGAATGTCTTAATAACTAATACTGTTCTGTTTGTCCAGTTATATTTGTCGTGATTACGTTTTTTATTTACAGTAGTTTTAAGAATTTATGTTATTTGTCCTTTGTTTTTGTTTTTTTGTTTTTTGTTTGTTTTTTACCTGAAAACAAGAAGTCTTGGAAAGTTTGTCCATTGTTGCATTGATATTCCTGAACTGCAACAGACAACAGCTCAGGAACAAGATGAATCCTTGTCAAATAAGGAAGCATAGCTTTTTTTTTTTTAGCTAAAAAAAATATTTCCCAACCTCCTCCCTGGAAATGGAGAATTAGTTGAAACACGAGGACAATTACAAGTGGGCCTAGTGTAAAGACCACGGGGACTAGGAAAATAAACCAATCGCAGTCCTCCAGAATCAATCTGGTTTACTTTAAAAAAGCCCTCTGAACTCGTGCCAGCTCCTTCCATCCAAATAATTTATCCCTGCACAGCCTTATGTTTTCACCTTTAAACCATCGACAATCAAGGAGAGCCTTCTTGTCACCCTTTGCTTTGTCTTTTGTTCGCCGCAGCAAGGTCGACTGAACATCGCACCTTACAAGTAACATTAGAAATATCTAATTGCTCAGAGGAATGCAGGTCAGCCTTTTGAAGTCACTTGTTTTTTTAGCACTTAAGTCTATGGGAAAGACTGCGTGGGCCAGCTTGTCTTTCAGCTTCTTGATCCACCTTTTTTCACCATCAACCCTTTTACAGCTTTTCTCATTACGGCATTTGAAAAACAGTGTCTGAGGAGCAGTGATGCATGAATGAATTATTTAGACGGAGCAGTGGATAGGCCTG
This sequence comes from Sinocyclocheilus anshuiensis, assembly GCF_001515605.1. Classification (NCBI taxonomy): domain Eukaryota; kingdom Metazoa; phylum Chordata; class Actinopteri; order Cypriniformes; family Cyprinidae; genus Sinocyclocheilus; species Sinocyclocheilus anshuiensis. The sequence continues at coordinate 1,435,906 of NW_015549650.1, read as the reverse complement.
ACAGTGTGTGCAGAGTTTTAGTGCGGTGCAAGCGAGTCCTACGAGGCACATCAGAGGGGCCGAAAGCCATAATGTAAACCCACATTTATAACGCCAAGGGAGGAGCGGGACTACAGTTGTAAGCTTTATTTAGTAAAACAGACAGTATTTAAAGACGAGCCAAGTCCGCGGCATTTCAGAGGGTTGACGTGCATGTTTATTATGGACAAAGCGACTGAGATCAGAAGCACAGGATTGTGAAATGAAAATACTTCTATTGCAGTTCCTTTGTTTAAATGTTTGAAATTGGTAGCCATGGAGAACATTTGAACGATTAGCAGTCTGTTGTCTGAGACAATATCATTGAATCATTCATCACGGCATGCTTTGCTTGACATTAGCAAGCACGTCCACCATACTCAACACACACAGTCTCCTGAGGCTAAAACGCAACAGTCATTAGAAGTGAATGACAAAAGCTAATCACGTAGTTGCTACATTTTTGAAGCGGTTTTATAGCTTCTAAAGGCAGCATTCAACCAAACAAAAAACATGATTTTGGTAAATGAATAAGCAATGACAAAGCATAAAAGTACCATAAAAGTAGTCCATATGACTTGTGCTGCAATGTGTCTTCTGAAGACATATGATGGCATGTGAGAAACAGAACGACGGGCAAATTGTTGTTCCCCATCTTCCATCTTTTTCATTCCAGTGCAGTGTTAATTTTGACAGCAAATTTTTATTTAGTTTTAGTCATAGTTTATATTTATCCATATGTCTCTTACTTCCACATATTGACATTTTTGAACGTTTTATGCGATGTGCAGCAAGTGTATGTTAGCTTATGTCCCACTGGTTCAGATGTACGCATCTAACCTCCGAACCACGAACCACGCAGCAGATTAGTTCTGAATGAATCTCTTCCCAAATCGTCCCTCCCTAACATTTTTGTTTCGTTTTTATTCGTTGACGAAAATGTCAATAGATTTACATCATAGTTTTTGTCATTCAAAAATAGTTTTAGTTCGTTATCGCCCCGTTGTCGTTGGTGAAAAAAATGACGTTGACGAAAATTATTCGTGAGTTAGTTCGTTATCGTCTCGTTGTCGTCGGTGAAAAAAATGTCATTGACGAAAATTATAACGAAAATTATTCGTCAACGAAATTAACACTGTTCCAGTGTCAGATTTAAAATGGTGCACTGATGCATCATGATAACATGAAACACTCTTAGTCTTCACAAGCCACGTGCCCAATCATAATGAATCCTGGCGAATAACTGTTGTTGAATAAAAGAAGTGTCTTGAAGATCATTCAAAAAATAAAAAAAATAACAACATCTAGTAGGGTTAGTTCTGGCAGGTCACGTTAGTCAATCTCGCATCAGCTGACTCTCAGCTGATCCCCATCAACCTATGGGAATACGACACCAATCAAAGTATTCATATATTTTACCATATTCTTCATTCTTTCAAGCAGACATATTTATTTCTATAAATAAATTTAGATGAATCTTTAAGGCTACTAAAGTTTTTCAGTCAAGAGAAGTGCGTGATTTTCTCTTTCTTTTGTTGCTTGATTAACACCAATGACTCGGACAATAGCAACTGCTGTCCCTTTAAACCCAGAGTGCACGGATGCAATGTACTAATACACGTTCTCCCTGCTGTTTACGTTTACTTCAGACGTAATTAACTGTGTTTACGTGAACACTCGTCAAAACGGACAGTATCTGCAATACATCTATGTTGGTTCTGTTCTGTTTACCCTGGGGGGGTTATTGCTGCTCTCCCTTCTCCCATCCATGCTAGGCTGCATGGAGGCACAGGGAGGTCTTGCCCAGAACAGAACCATACCGCCAATCCAAACTGTATGCTAATTGTCAATCATCTTTGACGATTGTGGTCCTGACAGAAATAGCAGTTTGGAACGACATGAGGATGAGTAAATACACTTTTTTGGGTAAACTATTCCTTTAATTCTTTTTCAGTTTATCACAGGCAGTACAGCCGTACAATAACTCCATGTGCAGCTTCAACACTTCATCTGTTTAATGATCTGTGGTTATCTGCAACCCTTTTAAATGTTCACTGTGAAAATTGCATTAGCCTAGTAAAGGTGGAATTATGCTAATGTAATTAAAAAATGGCCTGCCAAGCATATGGTATTTACTTTTATAATCTACTATATTCTTTTCTTGCTCTCTCTCCTACAGTGCCAGACTATATGTGAAACCATCTGATTAGATTTGTTTCGCTGTGCAATCAAGTCAAAGGGTGTTTCTTGTGATCTGCGTTAAACAATAAAACTTCTTCTCAATCTGTTGTCTTCCCTTGTTTCTCGGTTCCGCTGTTCAGATTGATGAGGGTTGGCACAGCATGGCTCAAGGTCTATTTATAACAGACGAGGTAACAATCGGTGTGGTGGCATCTGTGTGCCAGGGCCCAAGAGCTCCCAGTCCTCTGACAGTCTCTCTGGCTCAGGTGGTGGGCACAGCCCTACCGTATGACAAACACAGCTTGGTAGAGGGCAGCTGAACCCGTGCCAGGCATCCAAAAGACAAGCGGCAATAAACAGAACAGCTACTAGATAGGTGTTCGTATGGCATGTTTAATTTTTGCAAACACTTTCTGCAAACATTTATTGTGTGATTACTATGATTGTTAAACATTTGCTGATATTGTCTTAATGTGACAAAGAAGTTTGAAGACAATTATGATTTTTGTAGTTCTGTTTGGTGCTGCTAATGGCACAAAAATGACACACCTCACCTTTAATTACTATTCACTGACCCGTCTTTTCCCAAGAATTATATCTTGGAATGATGTCATTCTGCAAGCACTCCATCAGAACATGCATCATACATCACTCGACAGTCTTCCTTGTTTGCTGATCATATCACTGGGATAACTTACAAGGTCTGTTGCAACCTGTAAGTGTGGCTAAAATCCAGATCAAAATGTAGTCATAAGGAAAGGTAATGTTTGTATTTCCAAATATGCACTGACAGCAACTGCATTAATTCATTGTTGAATTCGTTTCAAGAATAAATGCCCTTTTTTTTTTTTTACCAATATCTGGTACGAATCCGATCTTGATACATGTGTGTGAACAGCGAACCACATCATCTTGATATTTCTGTTTGATTCATATTAATGTCTAAAATCCTAACCTGGTGCTCAGGTAAGGTATAGTAATGGGATTTTTTTTTTCAGTTTTACATTTTAAAAAGGTTAAAGGTGCTTGCATTTACCTCACACCTAATTACCTTATATTCTACATTGTTGTCTTACAGACAGTTTTGTTTTATTATGATGTGGTAAAGAAACTAAACACTCTTAAAAATCCACAAAAATTCACCAACATATCCATAATCCACTGTCTAGCTTAAGTGCAGACCATTTGCAATCATGCAGCAGTCTGATGGGTATTAATGAAAACACAGTCAAATGGAACAGTGGGACAAAAAAATGATATAGATTAAGTGTCAAAACTTCAGATCTGTGCATAAGGCCTTCCACTGTAAATTTAGCTAGTATCTCCATTGTTCATCCTTGCAGAGAATGTGGATTTACACCAGCACTGAAGCAGCATGTTGTGCTGTTAAATTTCAAGACTGCCCAGACAACTGTGAAATGCTTATGGCTCTCTCGTTTCATTAATTTCTCTTTTGTTTTAATTGATCTTTATTTCCCCTGATTATGAGCATAATTAAACACCAGAAACTAATTCCTGCTCCATACCATCTGCCTGGACAGCCAGGCTTCCAGAAGAGCATATGGATGCCGAGATACTGGGCATGAACCATCACCATCACCATCTCCATCACCTGCTTCCCAAAGCATTCTCTTGACATGCACTTAATCCACAAGGTCATTTTTAGGACGATATTTTATTATGGTAAATATACTCCAAAAATACATTACAGTAAGTCCAATTATCAATATTCATTGAACTAGTAATTTGCAATGAAATATATCCATTTAGATGCCTTGAACAGGCACCAAAAGGATGAACATACAGCAAGCCCTTGAAAGTGGCACGTTGTAGCATGTTCACATATTTGTTGTGATGACTTTGAGACCTGTAAGTGTAATTGGAAAATGTGAGTAGGTCTAATTATAGACATCCTTTGGGACTTGGGATGCCTGTTCATAAAATTTTGTCATTTAAAGTGTCAAATCAAGCTCTCTAATGCCAAGCTTTGCCATCGCAAAATTATCTGCTTTTGTGTTTCCGCTAAATGGTGGCTTATTTGATTATTTAGGATCTGTTTAATGAGCCAGCGATATGAAGTTAAGCCTATTCAAAGCTAAAAGAAGAAATCACCCATTAGAAAGGAGAAACAGTGATATCAACTTTTGACCTCCACAAATTGAATAAGTTGAGCTAGTCATTCGAGTAGCTGAGACTTGGACTAGCTAAGTCCCCACTTACTCAGGCTTACATTACAACCATATGGCCACTGCCAAGAATGAATGCTTAGTGCAATTTCACTGAAAAGCACTATCAAAGTGTAATGCTTTTTCTTCTCAAAGCTTCGTCCACAAAAAGTCTGTAGTCTTCTCGGAAAATCTGTATATAATCCTAAAGGCAAAAATAAACAGTTGATAGTGATTGAAATCTAAAATCTATTAAAAAACATTTTATATTTGGATTTTCTAGAATTATATGCCAATGTTAGATTTATTTTCCAATGTATTATATATCTTGATTTTTATTGCTCTCGCTCAATACGCCGCAAATCGAGTTATGAACTTGATCAATCGCCGCTCTGCTGCTGTGACTGTTTTATGATTGGGCAAGGTCAGGGATTTTATTGACCCGATAACCCTTGATGAAAATGGACTTTGTCGACTGAAGTAGGAACATATAGTAAGAGCTAGAGAGTTCAACCAACTTTCTTCTCTCCGGCATTTGCCAGTTCCACGGCTCATAAATGAGAACCGACATGGACTAATTTCTTCCGGTGGTATCTCAAATGCTTCCTTCACCAATCGTGCCTGGAGAAAAGTGCATAAAGCTGGACTAAGGCAGACAGAAAGCTGGAAAAGAGGCAGAAGAAAAACAAGGAGAAGGTGATGGATGGTGCTTGAGACTGGCGCAAGCTTCTCAAAAACTTCCCCCACCCCCACTCATACCATCTGTATTGGGTAGATACATTTCTTCTCCTTTGAAAGAAGTAGGAGCAATTTCCAGGGAAGCTTACTAAGCAGATAGGAGATAAACTCCCCAACATTTCACTGTGGGGCCAATGTAGGCACGAGATGGGCTTGATGTATGGGCATACATGGGTATGTTCACAGGTTCTATGTTGGCCCTAACTGAATAAGCCCCAGTATGGACCATAAATGGGTTTATCCAGTGGTTCCATGTTGGCCCTGTCTGAAGTACCCTCAGTATGGGCTAATTCAGATAGGTCAGACATGGAACTCATGGACAAACCCATGTAGGACCCATATCTCAGGCTTATATCATGCCTACATTGGCCCAACAGTCAAATGTTGGCTGGGGAAAAATTCATGTGATTTTCAGCTCAAAAAAAAGTCTATGTAAAGACACTGCCTTTAGGTGTGCAACAGCCTGTCTCTAGAGCATGCAGTACTCTCAAAGCTACACCCGCTGTATATTTAGTAAGACACCTCAAGGTACAAATATGTACCCTTTAGGGATGAATAAGGTACAGTACAAATACCCTTCCGACAGATGTTAAAGGAAACAGCAAATGTACCATTGAGGTAACTACCCCAGTGCCAAGCTGCTGTATCCCTAAAGGTACGCTTTATATATATATATATATAGAGAGAGAGAGAGAGAGAGAGAGAGAGAGAGAGAGAGAGAGAGAGATGTTACCTGCACATTTCAGCACAAACATGTAAATTAGGCTTATTATTGTTTGTGGCAACATAATTCTTCAAAATAATGGTCATGTGATGGAGAAGAGTCAAATTAAAGTATGACAGATCATAGTAGTTTATCGGCAGCATCTGCCAGTTGAACGATTCAAAACCGACCTACAGAATGGGTGATTGTGCTGTGTGCAAATTGTTTAGCATTTTTATTTTTTTTTGGATGTGTTTGCACTGCACTGTAAACCCGAACAGTACTACTAACTTATAAAGAACACTGCAATTAAAGTCTATTAAATTGTTGATGCAACTTATAACAATTACATTTTCTGAACGAGGAATTTAGTTTTATTTTTGTGTGGCTCAACAGTTTTGAGTAAACTCTTCTATTTAAATTATTATTTTTAAGTTTACTGAGTGACGTAAAGTGACATCACGTCGTTGCTCTAACCGACGTTCCGAAGAATCCATTCAACATGGCGGATAATCGCAAGCGACCGGAGCAAACTTAATGGAACAACTTGTAAGTAAATCAAAACAACTGTGAAAATGTCTTCTTTGCTTTTTGAGCATTGTAAGAATATCATGATAAAGGAATGTTTTCATTTTTGGAAAACGCTGTTTTTACACAGCGCTGTAAAGCGTGGCATTGTGCTTTTGAATTTGAATGCGCATTGCTATTTTAGCGTCACTGCTTATAGTATAATGTTAACCTCAAAGAAGGGCACTAATGGCATTTCGCTAGTGCTTTTGAATGCGCATTTTGAATGCTATTTTAGCGTCACTGCTTATAGTATAATGTTAACGTCAAAGAAGGGCACTAATGTTAACATTAGCCGGCATTTTTAAATGTGATTTTAAAATTTGTGGAAATGTGCCCTGTTAAATGTGATTTTTATTTGGTCTGTTTTTAAACAACTAGCTGCTAAGAGTATTAATCCAAAATTAGGTTAAAGCTAATACACAGACATGAATTTTGCAATACATTAAATTTACAAAAGCAACCTACAAACTTGTAGTAAACATTTACAAAGTTTATTTAATTGCAGGCTGAGCTGGATGCTGAATACAAAAGAATGCGCCTCAGCACTTAAAGGGATAGTTTACCCAAAAATGAAAATTTGATGTTTACCTGCTTACCCCCAGGGCATCCAAGATGTAGGTGACTTTGTTTCTTCAGTAGAACACAAACGAAGATTTTTAACTCAAACCGTTGCAGTCTGTCAGTCTTATAATCGAGGTGAATGGGAATCACGGCTTTGAGAGTAAAAAAAAACATACACAAACAAAACCAAATTAAACCCTGTGGCTCGTGACGATACATTGATGTGTAAAGACACGAAACGATCGGTCTGTGCAAGAAACTGAACAGTATTTATATCGTTTTTTACCTCTGAGTCACGCAATGTCCGAACTGTTCGAACTGTCCTGAGCGGCAGCGCGTCCTCCTGAGCAGCGTTCTCAACAGCAGGCGCGTGAGGCGTCTTCTTTTTCTTCTTGCTTTACGGCGGACGATTATAATGAAATAATGAATATACTTTTTCAAAAGGGTAGCTTGAATGTAGCTTAACTACTTTAATTTACGAGTAGCTTGTAGCTGGTCAAGCTACAGTTTCAGAGTAGCTTCCCCAACACTGCTTTTAGTCTCTTAAGTTAAAGTTTTACCCTCTGTGCTTATTCCAGGAGGAATTGGGCGAGCCAGCGATCACTGACACAAACACCTCTCCTGCTGATTTTGTTATCATGGACAACGAAACCACTACAAGTCCTGCAAGCACTGCAGTTGTGATGAGATGATCTTACAGTGTTTGACATTCAGAAATACACAGTTCATGCGGTTTAAAAAAGGCTGAATAAAAAATCCTCAATTGTATAGCCACAGTTGTGCGTGTGTTTTTTATGCACAATGCTGGCTGCACACTAGAGGATTTTAAGGCAGATTTTAAGCCCGATTTGCATTTCTGAAAGATCGGGGGGCGTGGCCCGATTTGAGGCTTGTCGCAAACGATGTAATTTGATATTTACGACTCTTGATCTGGCTGCCTCTGACGTGGTACCCGAGATAACCAATGAGAGCAAGCAAGCGTCACTTACCGGATGTTGCGTGCTTCTATAGCTGAAACTTGGCAGCCACAAAAATGACAAGAAAGCAGAATACATCGCCCATATTCTTTTTTATACTTTGTTTTTCACTGTACAACAGAACGCGCGCCGGGAGAGCCAGCTGACAATGCCAATTGTTCTCCATTTGTTTTTCTTCTCTAGATGCGTTTGATCTCGCGAGTCTCCATGAAATCTAGTGTCACTGTGAAATCGTTCCTACAATCATCAAGTGTGTGGTCCCGCGGTCTGCTGGAATCGTCTAGTGTGCGCGTTCAGAGGATTATAAGGCTAACAATCGGTTGAAACTGTCTTCGTGTCTGTGGTCTCCCATGGTTTTAAAATCATTTAGGATTTGAAAATCGTCTAGTGTGCAGCCAGCTTAAGTGTATTTTATGAGTTAGTATTTGTATTTCATAAAGCATCACTGCATCAAAATAATTGGTAAATGACGTAGGATAAACAATAATTTTAAGTACACTGCACTTAAACATTAAGCAAAAACTAATTTAAGCTTTTTAGTTTGACTTAATTGTTATTTATGATTAATGTTAACATTAAAAATTTGAGTTGCTTAATTAAATTTTTTGAGGTAATCGGTGTCCACAAATATTTTGAGTATTCTGAACTTATCGGGTTTTACAGTGTGGCTTTTGCTTTGCATTATTGAATCAGAAGCTAAAACAATGCAGACGTTGCTGTCAGTAAAATGCTCTCATGTGGGGTGCATTCAAACTTCCTCTTATGCAGCCATTACTGTAACATTAAAACACCTTGCTGTACGGTGTTTCACCTAACAGTCACACTTTAATTAAGGTCGCTGGGAAAGGAAGACGACTAGCCAACTCAGAGGTTCCCAGTAAACCGTTTTAAATGGTTTTCTGACTGCTAGCAGTCTGACATTCTCCAGACCTTTGACTTCCTTCATCACATAATTAGGAAAATTGCTTTTTGCAGACCTAAATTAGTAATGGTTCTCCTTTTCCCATCCTCTGACAAGACTAAACTACAATAAGATGTTACCTCTTACCCCACTTATCATCACTACCTCCAAACCATCAACCAATCTAGGCTGATGCGGTCTTTTCATATAATGGTCTAAATAAGCTCAGCCATTGTCTGCTTCATGGCTCCAGGTCTTTGATCAAGGAATGATCATAGCGGTGAGTTCCAAGATTCGGGCAAATGCCGACATACTTGTGGAGATGGTGAGGCGGTCCATTTGAAAATAACCCATCCAACTTTCATCTAACAGGCCTGACACCCACTAAAGCTCCCCGTTCATCTAACAGCTTCCCCCTCCACAAAATTAAATTGGAAGCAGATGGAACAGACCCGCAATGCTTGTCCTGTCAGACTGTCATGGCACATTTGGAGTGATTTCTCTGTGGTTCTGGACGAGAGGGGGTTATGGGGGGATTGGGTAGGGGGGTTGAAGAGAGAAATGTGGAAGCCACTTCTGCCAAGACATCAGTGTATGATCACACAGCTGGCACCGGTCTTGAGAGAGTCCGCATACCACCTTATGGAGGAAGCAGCCGGCGTTCCACCATCAGTATGGAAGGTTCTTTGTCATTTCCATCCTCCTAAACTTCAAAACTTCCTGTCAGTTTGAATCTGTTTAGTTTTGTAGATGCACCCTTGAGGTTTATGTCATTGCATCAGCGACTGGTGGTGCAAAATGTCCAATACTGAGAATAATAGCTCATTCTGACA
>NW_015549650.1:1415779-1425028 GCF_001515605.1 Sinocyclocheilus anshuiensis | reverse complement strand
ATTTACGGCTCTTGATCTGGCTGCCTCTGACATGATACCCGCGATAGCCAATGAGAGCAAGCAAGCGTCACTTACCGGATGTTGCGTGCTTCTATAGCTGAAACTTGGCAGCCACAAAAATGACAAGAAAGCAGAATACATCGCCCATATTCTTTTTTATACTTTGTTTTTCACTGTACAACAGAACGCGCGCCGGGAGAGCCAGCTGACAATGCCAATTGTTCTCCATTTGTTTTTCTTCTCTAGATGCGTTTGATCTCGCGAGTCTCCATGAAATCTAGTGTCACTGTGAAATCGTTCCTACAATCATCAAGTGTGTGGTCCCGCGGTCTGCTGGAATCGTCTAGTGTGCGCGTTCAGAGGATTATAAGGCTAACAATCGGTTGAAACTGTCTTCGTGTCTGTGGTCTCCCATGGTTTTAAAATCATTTAGGATTTGAAAATCGTCTAGTGTGCAGCCAGCTTAAGTGTATTTTATGAGTTAGTATTTGTATTTCATAAAGCATCACTGCATCAAAATAATTGGTAAATGACGTAGGATATTTAAGTACATTAAGTACACTGCACTTAAACATTAAGCAAAAACTAATTTAAGCTTTTTAGTTTGACTTATATGATTAATGTATTCTGAACTTATCGGGTTTTACAGTGTGGCTTTTGCTTTGCATTATTGAATCAGAAGCTAAAACAATGCAGACGTTGCTGTCAGTAAAATGCTCTCATGTGGGGTGCATTCAAACTTCCTCTTATGCAGCCATTACTGTAACATTAAAACACCTTGCTGTACGGTGTTTCACCTAACAGTCACACTTTAATTAAGGTCGCTGGGAAAGGAAGACGACTAGCCAACTCAGAGGTTCCCAGTAAACCGTTTTAAATGGTTTTCTGACTGCTAGCAGTCTGACATTCTCCAGACCTTTGACTTCCTTCATCACATAATTAGGAAAATTGCTTTTTGCAGACCTAAATTAGTAATGGTTCTCCTTTTCCCATCCTCTGACAAGACTAAACTACAATAAGATGTTACCTCTTACCCCACTTATCATCACTACCTCCAAACCATCAACCAATCTAGGCTGATGCGGTCTTTTCATATAATGGTCTAAATAAGCTCAGCCATTGTCTGCTTCATGGCTCCAGGTCTTTGATCAAGGAATGATCATAGCGGTGAGTTCCAAGATTCGGGCAAATGCCGACATACTTGTGGAGATGGTGAGGCGGTCCATTTGAAAATAACCCATCCAACTTTCATCTAACAGGCCTGACACCCACTAAAGCTCCCCGTTCATCTAACAGCTTCCCCCTCCACAAAATTAAATTGGAAGCAGATGGAACGCACCCGCAATGCTTGTCCTGTCAGATTGTCATGGCACATTTGGAGTGATTTCACTGTGGTTCTGGACGAGCGGGGGTTATGGGGGTTGAAGAAAGAAATGGGGAAGCCACTTCTGCCAAGACATCAGTGTATGATCACACAGCTGGCACCGGTCTAGAGAGAGTCTGCATACCACCTTATGGAGGAAGCAGCCGGCGTTCCACCATCAGTATGGAAGGTTCTTTGTCATTTCCATCCTCCTAAACTTCAAAACTTCCTGTCAGTTTGAATCTGTTTAGTTTTGTAGATGCACCCTTGAGGTTTATGTCATTGCATCAGCGACTGGTGGTGCAAAATGTCCAATACTGAGAATAATAGCTCATTCTGACAAGTCTCGATGTGATCTCTGGGGATACTGTGATTTCCGTAGTATCCTGTTGGGACTGTCACTGTCAAATCTGCTGTTTTTTTTCAAGCCCAATGTAATCAGAGCAGTCCCAGAGCATTGACTCTCATCTGCCATTATGCTTACCTATCCCTGCATGCTCTCCATACATCCATACACTCTGCTGTCTGATGCGTCATGGCCGCATGCTTTTAGAGGTTCCATCTCAAACAAGGTCAGCAGGGTCAGGGAGAGAGGAGGTCTGGAATGTACAGGCTGATGTGATGTGTGCTTTGCCATGGTTGTGTAGTTGACAGGTGGAGTTCCAATGACTGGGTGAGAGAGAGACCAGTACACCTCCAGTGACCTTCTATAGGCCTGAACCCTACCCCAGTCTTCCCAAAAGGCTCCACAGGGGTCACAATCGCTGAACCGAGGAGATGTTCCCAGCAGTGGTGAGAAAATGGATGATGACTAACATCTGCATGGATTAAGGCTTCTAATACACTACTTAAAAACTTAAAATACTAAATACTTAAAATGAAAATGTTGCTGTTCATTTACTTACCCCAACATGAAGGCTAATTCATATTGCCAAAAAGGACAACATACTTGTTTGCTATATCCCAAGTCTGATTGAAATTTAAGATGTTAGTCCCTGGTTATCTTCTTTTTTGCTGACACTCAACTTTTGGATGGGAACGCATTGCAATCAGTATTGATGTTATTGACACCAAGGTCATTGGTTCAAGAGTGTCACATGATTGATTGCGAAAAATTTTAAAGCAAGAAGCCAGTTGAGATTTTACTAACTAATGTAACTGTTTGCCAGATTCATCAAATCCTCACATGTATTGTGTGGCTTCAGAACAATTACAATATAGCTCACTAGCTGTACAGATTACTTTCATGATATTTATGAAATGCTTTGTTGTCTTTTTTGGAGCTTGGTGGTGTAAATAACCACCCGGTTTTGTAGAATGGAAAACAGAATCCCCGATATTCTGTTTAACAGCTTTAGTGTTTCATAGAAGAAAGAAAATAACACATGGAATGTCATGAGTAAATCATGACCAAATTTTCATATTTGGGTGAACTACTTCTTCAACACTTTTTGTCAGTCCAAACCTCTTGGATCGTGTCTTGAAAGCGTTTTGGATCTTCATCATAGAAACTTAATAATCAATTAGAATGAAAAGAAGAAACAGGTTTTGTAGAAAGGGATTTCAGTGCAGAACAGCAAAGCAATGTTCCTCACAGGATTTAATGCAAGCAATTTCCTATAAACATGCAGTAAGTGTGATAACATCTTCTACTTCAATGTTAACAGGTAATGAGTCCCCTGACATTCTAGGGCTTGGTCTTGAGTGCTTTCAACCACATGGCAGAGGTCTCACACTGTGCCAGAATTCCACACTGGAAGTTTGATTCCAGTAGGTAATGTTATTTCCGCAGGTGCCATTAAGCTCTAATAATTGGCAGAATCATTAACATATCATTAACACATAAGCTAGGACTTATATTTGAACCATTTAATGAGGCTATCATTCAACATTAATAGAGTTGTTATCATTAGTAATGACTTTGATGTCATTAGCCATTCCCTTAGGTCAAAGTGGTGCGAGAGTCACTTTGCATAATGTAGGTATCAGACTGTGCTTGTGTGAACGTGAGGTCCTCTGGCTGTCCCCGGCCACATAATGAATGGTTTCCTTCCAGGGAGCAAGCTTCGGCTGGGATACAGGGCTGAAATCCAGTGATGGCACACACATCACCGCAGATCCAGGGATCTAACGGTGTGGCCTCGTCCTCACAAAACACCTGTCTATCCCCCAGCGGGACCAACAAACCCCCACTCATGCCTCAGTCCTTCAACCACATCCATCAGGCCTCTGTCGGAGATTCGGCCATAGGCCAAAGCTGTTGGCAGGCCGTGCTTTGCTCCCCCGGCCCCCAGTACTGCTGCTCTCCACACCAGAGCTTTTAATGGCACTCAAGGGCAACTCTGAAAGATATGGGGCCGAAAAGCCGATGGGCCATACAAGGAAGGACCTCAATGAGCAGTGAATGACAGAGCTGATGTCATTTCAGAGGTGTTTTGGTGCATTTTTTAAATTTGACTGTTTCAAGAGCAAAAAGGGAATGAAATGAAGGATCTAATTTACAGCATGTATTACATTCTGACACCCACATCACTCCCATGTTCAGGTTGAGTGCATCCAAGCCTCTTCAAATCAAGAAAGGCATGAAGCACTGCATGAATGCAGTGGTAAAACTTTATGAAGACCAAGCTTGGTTTCCTTTACCCTTGGATTAGGGTGCAATTAATCCCACAAAATGTTGCTCTTCTCATTTGAGTGGACGATGACTGATTGAAACAAAGGATCTGTTCTGCTATGGCTGGTATTAGTTTTGTTAGCATTGTTTTTGAAACTTTTCATTGTGTAATAGTCCTAACTGAACACACAATATAGATCATGGGATACAATTACAGTTCTAAATTTCCTTCCTATTAAAAGTCTGAACAGTAAAACTAAAATCCTGTATGACAATAAAGCATTCAGGAATATTTACTGTAAATAGTTGTAATAAAAAGGTAATACTAAATCTCAAATGGTCTCTCAAAGATTTATGCTTTGTAGAATCATAAAAAAATAAATAAGCAAGCAATTTAGTAAATAAATATACAATAAACAAACTAACTAATAAATAAACAAACAAACAAATAAATAAAAAACAGTACCGAAAGGCAAAGCAATCCTTTGATTAGGGTCTGAGAAGACCTCTTAGGTCATGCATGAATGCACAGAGACATTTCTGGAAGCGAGGCTCTGTCATTTTTCTTTTTCCTCTGATGTGAAAAACAGGTAGGTGTTTTTTTTTTTCCTCCCTCGCCTCCTCTTCTCTGACGGCACAGTGATGGATTATATCTCAGTGCTTAGAAACACATTGTTTTCTTTAGCACAGCAGGGTATTCTATTTGCTGGGTCTCCCCGTAAAATATTATGCATATCTATCATTGGCTAGATGCCACTGCTATGCAATTCCAAAAGGGAGCATTTGTAGGAGATTGCAGCTTTCCTTGACTCTCAGCAGTGCACAAATGAATACAAGGTGAAACCTGGGCAGCTGATGTTAAATGGCGCTAGCAGAGGGATGAGAGATTGGAAAGTCTGTGCTCGTGGGGACGGTGAAGGAACAGAGGAGCTCAGACCATTTGCCATGTTGCTGCAGAGGCCACACGCACTTCAGCACAAGAGATTCATGTTCACTGACAAAAACAGTTACAGGTCACAACATCCAAGCTGGCGCTGAGAGTCCAGAGCCTTAAGATGCTCCATCTAAATCTACTGCATCAACTGGAAGTGTGGTGGTTGTAGTCTGCAATTCCATCAAAAAGACTTGAGATGATACATTAATTCCATGTTCACGAGTACACAGGGAAAAAAAAAAAAGACAACTTGTTGATACCAAGTGAATAATTTATATCACAGGTCAGCCATTAGAAAACCATCTAGACCCAGATCCTCTTCCACCCACACTGCAAAATTACAAATACAGCATTACATAATTAACGTGTACTTCCCCCTCCACCAAAACAGCATTGCAAAAGTAATGTTTCTAAGCCGCTTCTAGCATCTTTCATTGATCAGACAAATGCATAGTCCATGAAAACTCAAGCATGCTAACCTACACATAGATAGTTAAAGTACATGAGAAATTGTAACTTTACAACTTAACTTTTTTTATGGTGGGCAAACACTCAAAATATTTTTTTATTAAAATATTTTTTTATTTATTTATTAGTTTGTTTGTTTATTGTATATTTATTTACTAAATTGTTTGCTTATTTATTTTTTTATGATTCTACAAAGCAGAAATCTTTGAGAGACCATTTGAGATTTAGTATTACCTTTTTATTACAACTATTTACAGTAAATATTCCTGAATGCTTTATTGTCATACAGGATTTTAGTTTTACTGTTCAGACTTTTAATAGGAAGGAAATTTAGAACTGTAATTGTATCCCATGATCTATATTGTGTTTTCAGTTAGGACTATTACACAATGAAAAGTTTCAAAAACAATGCTTACAAGTGTTGGGGAAGCTAACCAAGCCATTTGTGTCTCGTCTTGAGTTTGAAAAATACATTTAGGCCTGACACCCGCTCCTCTGTGCGCCTGGCTGGAGCCAGCTTGCCGTCACAGGGGATGTACTCCTCTCTAGCCGACCAGCCCTATGAAAGAGAGCCTTGTAGCACTGGGATCATTCCAGCCCTTGGGAGAGGCGCGTCTGAGCACAAGATGGCTGCTACACGGGGCTGGGAATGATCGAAAGCCTCGCTACATTTGAGAAATGTCTCTGTATGCGTTTGTGTGAAGATAAAAATGAGCTTGTTCATAAAAATGTGATTTTAAGAGAGTTTGGTAAACCGGGCAGCCCCTCGGTCAATTAGCCTTAGCGCAAATGTTGTGAGTGAATGTTTATTTGTTTTGTTACATAGGAAACCACAGCCGTTGAGGGGCAACAAGGGCACTTTCTGGCACCATGATCAAATGGAAGATTACCAAGGAGGGATTATCGATCTAAATCCTCCTTTTATGATCTTAAACAGAGAGTAAATAAGAGTGGGGTGCTTGTTTGCTGCTGTTGACAGCACTTATGCAATAAGCACTTTGTGGGCGCCTTGTTTGAGTCAAATTAAACTGTTTAAAAGGGCTGTTTCATGGCATTTCCTCCTTTTTATGTATCTCTGGAGAAGCTGAACACATATACACTCGTTTTGACATGCTTTACATGTATTTCTCCGGGGGATGAAGGTATTTAAAAACAGTACAGTGACAGGCCTGCGATGATGAATGTGTGGTACATGTCGAAATAAATCGGAAATGATCTGCAATGCAAACAAGGCCAACGACCCAGTCAGAGCATAGGTTTTTGTCAACTGTGGATTCAGAATTTACCCTTACGCTGCCCTCATAAACTAATGTGACTATCTGCAAACAAGAAAGTTTGATTGTTCGGTGGTTGCACTTTTAGGAGATTTATTGATGTTTAATTTGAAAATATCCTTTGTCTTGGCCGATTCTACTAAAATACCTGAGGAGAAATTACAATAGATTATGACTTTACAACAGAATTCTGTCTCAGAGACTCAGGCATGATTTTAAAGAGGTTGCATTTATGATTTTTTTTTTTTTTTTTTACAATGTGCTTTAAAATTAGTTGCAACCTTGTAACTATTAGGTGTTCATTTCAGTCCATGAGTTTGTGAGGGATTGAATAAAACACATTATTATTATTTTCAATGCTCTGTGTCTGAGACCATTTTTAAAAGCATGCACCATTTATGATATTTCTGTGTTGGCTCCAGTGTGTGTGTGTGTGTGTGTGTGTGTGTGTTTGCATTTATGATTTTTTTTTTTTTTTTTTTACAATGTGCTTTAAAATTAGTTGCAACCTTGTAACTATTAGGTGTTCATTTCAGTCCATGAGTTTGTGAGGGATTGAATAAAACACATTATTATTATTTTCAATGCTCTGTGTCTGAGACCATTTTTAAAAGCATGCACCATTTATGATATTTCTGTGTTGGCTCCAGTGTGTGGTGTGTGTGTGTGTGTGTGTGTGTGTGTGTGGTTATGGGCCTGCTGTTCCTGTGTGAACAGCAGACGAGGGAGCTGAACTTCTGACCCGTCCCTGAGGCTTCAGCAGAATCACAGAGCCCATCTACTCCGGCCATCCTTACAAATGGCCCAGCAAACTCTCACACACATAACAATAACTATAAATACATTTTCACTACACACACTGCCATTTGCAGGTCATGTATATAAATGCATAACAGCTGGAATAAAACAAATTCTCATAATAAAATTCTACAAAATGCTAATCTGTGGCGATTCTGAAAAAAATAGAACAATAAAGTCAGGCTATAATATAACAGCCTTAAAATTTAAATTTTAAATTGTTGTCATTTTTTTTATGTCACAATTCAAATAACAATATACAGAAGCTAACAAATGATTAATTCAAATTCTAAACAAAAAACAAACTATTGCTTATATGATAGAGCTCATAATATACATTTTGTAGCAATTAATTTCAAATATATTAAAATAATCAATGCCATAATTATTTAAATATCCTTTTTCCAACTCAGTGATTCTGTTGTTTGTTTTTTTGTTTAATGATATGTTGGTGTTATATCTTTCACTTGGATGTTATAAGCTGCACTGAGTAAATACAGCTGGATAAAACAAAAACTGTGTCCGTCTTCATCTCAGGCTGCAAAGCAACAAAATGCGATTATTTCAATTTTCTGTGCAGCGGTATTAGTGTTAGTCTCTAGCCGTGTCTCTTTCTGAGAGCTCCGTTTTTATTCTTACTGCACAAACACAGAGAGTCACCGACAGACACAACAGGGAGAATGGTTGAAAGAATGAGAGTGGGAAAGAGCAGAAGAAGATGGGGTTGAGCTGAACATGGTTCCCAGAGTTTCAGCACCCCCTGCTGGTTTTGTAATACCCTGGGCTAAAACTTCTGACCCTACGACCCTTCAATCTGCCCTGGGCAATCCTAGAGCACAGGCCCCTCCAGCACACTGCTTTAAAGAGTGTGTGTGTCCACTGTCTGTTTACTTCAGCTCAGAAACACAGTGAATGGAGTCATAGTCATAGCGGCCAACAACGCTCTCCTCTGATAACCCCTCCATGGATTATTTCAGCACTGGATTCTGGGATGGAGGGGAATGATGAGAATAAAAAAACGCGTGTTTGTCTGCGAGCGCTGCGAATGTGTGTGTGTGTGTGTGTCTGTGTGCTTTTGTGCAGGGCTCGTATAGAGGAGAGGACGGGGAACATGCCTCCTGACTGCCGATGATTTGACGACCCCAGATGGAGCGGCGGGGCTGCTCTGTTGTTTCATTATCAGTGAGGTTCACGTTCGGCAGAGGCACTATCATTATCCATCAGCCTTAATGAGACAATGCCACTGCTGTAAAGGTCAGGCAATTATTGTGTGCGAGACTTTCCATGAGAGGCAGCTAAAATGGGGAGATAAAACCAAATACACATGCACACACACACACACACAGACTGGTGGTGGCAATGCAGCCATGACAGTCTTCAGGCAATCAGCACAGCACCTCTCAAATGCACAGACCTTTAGGTTTTCAAGAGCAGGTAATGCCACTTTTCTTGGCTCTCCAATTCAATTACTTTTAATGAATGTTACATTAACATAAAAGGTGGATCTGTACAAACATGGAAGGTGGAAAATGGAAGAAAATAAGGCCTTTACGAGTCTAATATTAAACAGGTCAGCTCTTCTTTTCATTCAGATTCAAAGATAGATAGTTTAAAAACAATGCAGACACTTTTCTTTTTTTCAACATCAGGATTTGACGTTGAACAATGTGTTTTTGTTTTTATTTTAACAGATGATGGCCAGTATTACATTTACATTTTGCATATATGCATTTGGCAGACACTTTTCTTTTCCAAGGTACACATTTTGTACATTCATACATAAACTATTGGGAAAGAG
>NW_015549650.1:1406567-1412841 GCF_001515605.1 Sinocyclocheilus anshuiensis | reverse complement strand
TGGGGTTGAGCTGAACATGGTTCCCAGAGTGTCAGCACCCCCTGCTGGTTTTGTAACACCCTGGGCTAAAACCTCTGACCCTACGACCCTCCAATCTGCCCTGGGCAACCCTAGAGCACAGGCCCCTCCAGCACACTGCTTTAAAGAGTGTGTGTGTCCACTGTCTGTTTACTTCAGCTCAGAAACACAGTGAATGGAGTCATAGTCATAGCGGCCAACAACGCTCTCCTCTGATAACCCCTCCATGGATTATTTCAGCACTGGATTCTGGGATGGAGGGGAATGATGAGAATAAAAAAACGCGTGTTTGTCTGCGAGCGCTGCGAATGTGTGTGTGTGTGTGTGTCTGTGTGCTTTTGTGCAGGGCTCGTATAGAGGAGAGGACGGGGAACATGCCTCCTGACTGCCGATGATTTGACGACCCCAGATGGAGCGGCGGGGCTGCTCTGTTGTTTCATTATCAGTGAGGTTCACGTTCGGCAGAGGCACTATCATTATCCATCAGCCTTAATGAGACAATGCCACTGCTGTAAAGGTCAGGCAATTATTGTGTGCGAGACTTTCCATGAGAGGCAGCTAAAATGGGGAGATAAAACCAAATACACATGCACACACACACACACACAGACTGGTGGTGGCAATGCAGCCATGACAGTCTTCAGGCAATCAGCACAGCACCTCTCAAATGCACAGACCTTTAGGTTTTCAAGAGCAGGTAATGCCACTTTTCTTGGCTCTCCAATTCAATTACTTTTAATGAATGTTACATTAACATAAAAGGTGGATCTGTACAAACATGGAAGGTGGAAAATGGAAGAAAATAAGGCCTTTACGAGTCTAATATTAAACAGGTCAGCTCTTCTTTTCATTCAGATTCAAAGATAGATAGTTTAAAAACAATGCAGACACTTTTCTTTTTTTCAACATCAGGATTTGACGTTGAACAATGTGTTTTTGTTTTTATTTTAACAGATGATGGCCAGTATTACATTTACATTTTGCATATATGCATTTGGCAGACACTTTTCTTTTCCAAGGTACACATTTTGTACATTCATACATAAACTATTGGGAAAGAGTTTGGAAAAATTATTATTTTTGTGTTGTTTTTGAAAAAGTCCATTATGCTCAGCAATGCTGCAATGCTATCTGATCAAGCATACAGTAAAAATAAAAATTTGGTGAAATACTATTACAATCTCAAATAACTGTTTTCAATTGTAATATATTCTAAAACGTAATTTATTTCTGTGATCAAAGCTGAATTTTCAGCATCATTACTCCAGTCTTCAGAGTTACATGATCCTTCAGAAATTATTCTAATATGCTGATTTGCTGCTCAAGAAACATTTCTGATTCTCTTATTTATTCAACATTCAAAAGTTTGGGGTAGATAAGAAAGAAAGAAAGAAATACTTTTATTCAGCAAGTGACAGTAAAGACATTTATAATGTTTATAAAAGATTAATATTTCAAATAAATGCTGTTCTTTTAAACTTCCAATTCATCAAATATTTTCGAAAAAAATGTATCATGGTTTCCACAAAAATACGAAGCAGCAAATACTGTTTTCAAACTCGATAATAATAAGAACTATTATTCATAATTGAGCACCAATAATAATTAATAATAACTGAGCACCAAGTTAGCATGTTAGAACAATTTCTGAAGAATCATGAGTGTGTATGAGCTGACTACATTTAGTTCTAAACAGTCATCATTTCTTTTCTTCTTCTTTTTTATTTTTTTTTAATAATTGCTTGTTGCAGTTCACTTAAAAAAAATGCATTTTTAGTTGACACACCACAGTATAGTGCATTATAGAAACTGCTCGACAAGTCATGTGATGTCAACTGTATTTCTTGATGCAAGGCTGTCCATCTATCACTCTGGAGGCTAAATCACATGAACCAAGTGATTAAATGATACTGCAGTGCACAAAAAAAAAACGATGTGTTATCCTCTTAAAGGTAACAATGTCAGCAAATATGATATCATAGCTGTAATGTATCAGTATTTATTGGTAGGAGCAGGTGAGGGAGAAAAGGTGTTTAGCAAGCGCTCTCTTAGTCATCAGTATCATATGTGGCACATAAAGTCTCGCTGCCAAAGTCTGTAACAGGATCAGTGTTAAACCTTTAACCTCTGACACATGACATCACCCCCCATGCCGTTAGCCTGTTAGCATTACACAGAGCTCTACCACAGAGCTGGCACTGACGGCACCAGCGCTAATTTCTTAATGTGACAAAACTGCAAGCATTTCCTTTGAAGCACATAAGCCATGAACGCACATTCATTAATGCCACACACACCGAGAACCGATCATTTACATTTTACCCAGCCTTGTCAGCTGGCTTATTCTGGCTGATTGATGTATTAGTAGCAAACAATTTTATCTACACAATTGAAATGCCATAAATTTCAATGGCACATTCTTTATGTAAAACGTAATTTCTACATTACCTTGAAAGTCATAACAAAATATGGGCAGTTTAGCTCAGTAGGCCTAATGGAGTTTTTCAGTTACCTTTTATTAAAATAAAACTTATCTTTAAAATAAATAAAAATATAAACAAATATAAGATAATTTATGATAAGGTAGAGCTATTACATTAATGTGTACAGCATAGCATTAGAAGAATTTGATGAAAATTTTGTTCATATTGAAATAATTGATTGCAAATTCAGAAATTTGAGCACAATTTCAAACTCTCCTAAAATTCTAGAGGACATTCTTATGAAATTAATAAGATTTTCTCATAGAGACAAGAAAATTCAAGTCATCATAAAAAGAAGTGATCAGATTTACTTTTTAAAGTAACATCATTTATTCCATTCCATTTATGTCATCATTTTGTAAATAATTAAACATTGCATGTTATAGCAAATAAATACATGTTATAATTATTATTATTTATTATATTATTATAAATAATAATATATTTCAAAAATTATAAATCAATAAAAAGCGTACATTATTATTATTATTATTATTCTATCATGCAATGCTGAATTTTCATCAGTCATTAATTCAGTCTTCAGTGTCATGTGATCAGTCAGAAATAACTCTAATATGGAAATTTTGGTTTTAATTTCTGATCTTTTTGTAACAAAATAAATAATATATATTGCACTGCCTCTGAAATGACTTTCCTCACCAAGACCTCTTATTTTTTAAACTCTCCTCTACAACCATCTGTCAAAACCACTTTGTTTGCGCACAAAGTATTCATGTTAACTTTAAGCAAAACTCTCCATTTACTCTCACTGCAGTCTAGAATCAGCTACAATATAAAAGATCTCGTTTGAGATTGTTTGGCCCTATGGGACAAATGACACTCAGGGAGACAGTGGACAATAAAAAGAGATCAGAACCAAAAAGAAGATAAAATGTCGACCCTAGAGAAATGGCTCCAATTGTGCAAACGCAGAGAATCAGCCAGACCAGAAAGAGGAAAAAATAACTCTCCAACACAGTCAAAGGCATTTACACAGCCACTGGCAACACAGGGACAGCTTTATGCAGACCCAGTGGTTACAGTATTTTACAGGCTGGATTAATGGGGTGGCAAGAGGGGCAATAAATTGGTAATATAACCACCGAACATACTTGCCAGGACAATTAAGATAATACAACTGGAAAAAGAGGGCCTATGAATCCCGGTGTAAGGAGCGATGTGGCTATTATGACACACACACCCTTGAGGCTCGGCGGGGAGAAGAGAGAGCAGACTGCGGTTGTGAACGACTATACTAGCTATACCAAACAACAACAGTTGCAGGAAACGTTTACTCTCATGAAATGTGTGCACTTTTTATTTTAAAATACCTGCATTGTCAGAGATGGGCACAAATCAACAAGTATTATAATACTTGTCAATACTTGACAAGTATTATAATACTTGTCGCTGTGGATAGAGAAGGGGAGGGGGGAAGCACAATCCAAAAATGGAGATTCTGGCCTCCGTTGATAAAAAATTAACCAATCAGCATCGAGCATTTTTACGCGTCAGCAGAGCGGCTCTATTTCTTAATGGTTTAGAAAATTTACAGAGGAGGCTAGCCTCCCTTGGTTTATCAACCAATCACCGTTGAGACATCAGTGACGTTGTAATATGCTTGAACGACTCTGTGGCGCCTATAATGTAGTAAATATGGAGGGACGAGATATTGAATATTTTATCACAAATAAATTTACAAAGCTCCCTTTTGAGCAGCAGCTAAAAATAAAAAATTAAGGAAGACCCACGCCTAATCTGGACATAAAACAATCTTCATTATGCGGCCGAACTCGCTGTTTTAGAAACTAATTATTTAGCAAAACCGAGTGGCTAACAGGCTCAGTGAACTTGAACAAACTCTTCTGCTGGCCTTGTCTGCTATTTGACGAATCAACTGGAGGATTCAATCCATGGATTACGACTGGTTTCAACGATATGAAGAATTTAGCAAGAGCTATGGAAAGACATGCAAAGTCTCGGAGCCACATATCTTCCGCTCTTAAGCTGAAGTTGTTCGGGCGGGTAAGAATCGATGAGGCACTCAGCCAGGCCTCTGCCATTGGGGTACTGCGGCATAATGAGCAGGTGGCAAAAAACGTGATCTTTTGCGCAAACTGATCATTGCGGTTCTATATTTGGGCCAACAAAAACACGCATTTCGTGGTCACGATGAGTCTGCTACAAGTAAAAACAAAGGGAATTTTGTACAACTTCTAGAAACCTTTTCAGAGTTTGACCCAGCACTTGCAGAGCATCTGAAAACATCCACCATTTTCAAAGGTACTTCAAAATCAATTCAAAATGACATAATTGACAGTATAGCCACTGTTGTAAATAATGCAATAGATCAAGAAATTCAGTCAACTGATTTCTTTGCCATACAAGCAGATGACACTACCGATGTCTCATGTAAATGCCAGCTGTCCGTCATTCTCCGTTATGTGAATGTCAGTGGCGCTATCTGCGAGAGATTTCTGGGTTTCCACGACGTTAGTGCCGACAGAGACGCCGAATCACTTTCTGAAGTGTTAATGAAAGTAATTCAGAAGTACAACCCAGAGGCCAAGTTAATTTGTCAAACATATGACGGCGCAAGTTGTATGAGTGGGCAGTGAGGGGGTGTGAGGGCCCGTGTGAAAGAACAGTGCCCACATGCACTTTTTGTGCACTGTTACGCCCATAGGTTAAATTTTGTGTTGGCGTAGGGGACGAAGAATATTCAAGATGCCAAGATGTTTTTTGCCGCACTGGACTGTTTCCACAATTTTTTCGCTCGATCACCCAAAAAGACCACTTTACTGACTGAGGCTGACAATTCAGTTCGAATTCCCGGAGGCTCGACTACTCGGTGGAACTTTAAAAGCCGCGCCGTGAATGCAGTATGTGAAGGACAGAGTCTGAACATTGTCTTTGACCGAATCATGATGGAACCAGGCTGGGATAATGACGCGATCGCTCAGGCCATGGCACTCAAACAGAAATTGCAGGATTTCAAGTTCATGTTTCTACTTGATGTTTTCCGAGCAATTTTTGGACACACCGATGTTTTGTTCCAGGTTCTCCAAGCTAGATCGCTTGATTTGAGACGGTCGTTTGACTACATAGATTCGACCCTTAAATCACTGAAAGCACTTCGTACTGACAAAACATTCCAAGAAGTGTATGACAACACTGTCCGTGCTGTTGGGCACGAGGATGGCCGAAGGAAGCAGCGCCGCCGCGGCTGGTGAGACTATGAGTAAGGATTTCACTGCAGCGAGCAGGGTGAAGATCCAAGCATCACTGACTCTTATCGATCTCTGTTCTATGAAATTATGGATGCAGTTATATGTCAGATGACAGAGAGAGACAGAAATTTTTTTCGACTTCTGGACTTTTCAGCATTTGCGGATTTTGCTAAACCAAAGGGGTTTCCTGATGCAGAACTGGCCTCACTTTTAAAAGTGTACCCCTTCTTTGACAGTTGGAGGTTGAAAAATGAACTGCTTGTGGTCTATGAAGAGAAGCGTTTCCATAAAGCGCTGAGTGACTTGCTTCAGATGATCAAACAGGACGATTTGCATAGCACCCTGCCAGAACTGTTCAGATTGATTAAGTTGATGCTAACAATTCCTGTAACAACTGTGTCTGCTGAAAGGTCTTTCTCTGGCCTGAAGAGGGTGAAAACATATCTTCGCAGTAACTGTGGACAAGAAAGACTGTCACACTTGGCAACAATTTCTCTGGAGTCAGCCTTAATTGATGAATTAAAGACGACAGGTGTATTCTAC
>NW_015549650.1:1399949-1405792 GCF_001515605.1 Sinocyclocheilus anshuiensis | reverse complement strand
TTCTATATTTGGGCCAACAAGAACACGCATTTCGTGGTCACGATGAGTCTGCTACAAGTAAAAACAAAGGGAATTTTGTACAACTTCTAGAAACCTTTTCAGAGTTTGACCCAGCACTTGCAGAGCATCTGAAAACATCCACCATTTTCAAAGGTACTTCAAAATGATATAACTGAGTATAGCCACTGTCGTAAATAATGAAATAGATCAAGAAATTCAGTCAACTGATTTCTTTGCCATACAAGCAGATGACACTACCGATGTCTCATGTAAATGCCAGCTGTCCGTCATTCTCCGTTATGTGAATGTCAGTGGCGCTATTTGCGAGAGATTTCTGGGTTTCCACGACGTTAGCGCCAACAGAGACGCCGAATCACTTTCTGAAGTGTTAATGAAAGTAATTCAGAAGTACAACCCAGAGGCCAAGTTAATTTGTCAAACATATGACGGCGCAAGTTGTATGAGTGGGCAGTGAGGGGGTGTGAGGGCCCGTGTGAAAGAACAGTGCCCACATGCACTTTTTGTGCACTGTTACGCCCATAGGTTAAATTTAGTGTTGGCGTAGGGGACGAAGAATATTCAAGATGCCAAGATGTTTTTTGCCGCACTGGACTGTTTCCACAATTCTTTCGCTCGATCACCCAAAAGGACCGCCTTACTGACTGAGGCTGACAATTCAGTTCGAATTCCCGGAGGCTCGGCTACTCAGTGGAACTTTAAAAGCCGCGCCGTGAATGCAGTATGTGAAGGCCGCCATCTGAACATTGTCTTTGACCGAATCATGATGGAACCAGGCTGGGATAATGACGCGATCGCTCAGGCCATGGCACTCAAACAGAAATTGCAGGATTTCAAGTTCATGTTTCTGCTTGATGAATTTTTGGACACACCGATGTTTTGTTCCAGGTTCTCCAAGCTAGATCGCTTGATTTGAGACGGTCGTTTGACTACATAGATTCGACCCTTAAATCACTGAAAGCACTTCGTACTGACAAAACATTCCAAGAAGTGTATGACAACACTGTCCGTGCTGTTGGGCACGAGGATGGCCGAAGGAAGCAGCGCCGCCGCGGCTGGTGAGACTATGAGTAAGGATTTCACTGCAGCGAGCAGGGTGAAGATCCAAGCATCACTGACTCTTATCGATCTCTGTTCTATGAAATTATGGATGCAGTTATATGTCAGATGACAGAGAGAGACAGAAATTTTTTTCGACTTCTGGACTTTTCAGCATTTGCGGATTTTGCTAAACCAAAGGGGTTTCCTGATGCAGAACTGGCCTCACTTTTAAAAGTGTACCCCTTCTTTGACAGTTGGAGGTTGAAAAATGAACTGCTTGTGGTCTATGAAGTTTTTGTACACACCGATGTTTTGTTCCAGGTTCTCCAAGCTAGATTGCTTGATTTGAGACGGTCGTTTGACTACATAGATTCGACCCTTAAATCACTGAAAGCACTTCGTACTGACAAAACTTTCCAAGAAGTGTATGACAACACTGTCCGTGCTGTTGGGCACGAGGATGGCCGAAAGAAGCGGCAATTTTAATACCCACGAGCCGCCACTGCCAATATATTGATCCATATTTCTTCTAATTTCTTATGTTCACTTAAGACACAACCGACTGAGTTCAACTTTCAACCCCTTGATCCCCATTGAAGTCCACTATATGGAGAAACATCCTGGAATGTTTTCCTCAAAAACATTAATTTATTTTCGACTGAAGAAAGAAAGACATGACCATCTTGGATGACACGAGGGTGAGTAAATTATCAGGAAATTTTTATTCTGGAAGTGAAGTAATCCTGTAAAGGGCTCTATGCAGAATTCAGAAAACCTTGTTTCTGTAGCCAACAAATTATTGCTCATGCTCTTGCACACATTCCATTGTAATGTGAGCGAGCAACGGCCAATGTGAGTCACTGACATCATGTCGACAGATGAGGTTCATTAAAATCACACTGTTATTATAGTTTCCCTTGGATTTCACATAAAAATTAATCTACAGGCTTCATCTAATTTTTTAAGTTTTGTTACATGCTGTTCACACAGCGACAATAACAAGCGATTAATACTTGAAAATTCTTTCATAAAGCCCCTTTAAAAAATTAATTTTGTCCATAGAAAGCTAGCAAGCAAAGTTCTAGAGCAGCACAGCGTTTCCTTCTGTCCTGTAATAACATTCAGTGAACAATATCTGATAGTATATATTTTAGTACATACTTAGCCAGTTTGCAAAGTTCACCCAAAAATTCATAAATTCATAGTTCACACAAAAATGGAATTTCTGTTATTAATTACTCACCCGCGTGTCGTTTCACACCCGTAAAACCTTCGTTCCTCTTCCGAACATGAATGGAGATCTTTTTGATGAAATGACAGCAACGCAACTTACATATTCAAAGCCCAGAAAGGTAGGAAAGACATCATTAACATTCTGCATGTGACTCCAGTGGTTTAACCTCAATTGTATGAAGCAACGCAAGTGCTGTTTGCAAAAAAATTAAAAATAAAAACAAAAAACATAAATTTACAACTTTATTTATGAAAATATTGATCTGCATTGTGTGTTCATGAGAACATCACAATGCATTTGTGTTATGTTCACGGGATAGAAGCCTCACTCGTCAACTAGAGTACCACGACACATGTTTGGATAATATTTTAATAAATAAAGTGGTAAATTATGTTTTTTTTTTGTTTCGTTTTTGCGCAAACAATGCACTCACGTCACTTCATACAATTGAGGTTAAACAACTGAAGTCACATGGAGTACTTTAATTATGTTTATCCTACTGTTCTGGACTTTGAATGTGTAAGTTGCATGACTGACTGTAGACGGACAGAAATCTCTTGGATTTCATCAAAAATATCTTCATTTGTGTTTAGACTCTTCATAGAGTCTATACCAACAACTTTGATACAGTGTTACCTGAACTGTGGTAATGCAAACATGTAAATATAAATGACTTTGATACCTTCACTTTGGTAAAGCAAACTTTGCAAATATGCATATATATGTCAAAGTTAATTATATATAATTAACTTTGACAAAGTGTTAAGCATTTCCTGTACAACATTGGGTTACACTTTATTTCAATAGTCCACTTTAGACATTCTACTAACTGTAAGTAACTGCAACTACATGTCAACTAACTCTCATTAGAGCATTTGTAGACTGTTAGGTTAAGATTAGTAGAATAAGTTGCCGCACTTGCAAAGTTACTTATAGTCAGCAGAACGTCTGTTAAGCGACCATCAAAATAAAGTGTTAGTAGATATTAAGCAGACAGTCTACTAATACTCTAATGACTGCTAGCTGACATGTAGTTGCAAATTTACTTATAGGTAGTAGAATGCCTAAAGTGGATTATTAGAATAAAGTGTTACCCAACATAGTTGTGTATATACTCTATGTTCGCTATGGACAAACAAGCAGACGGATGGGTCAAGGCTGTAACCATCAAGTGGCAGATGTGGCGGCGATGGGGCATCTTGATGGTGAAAAATGTTGCAGGTTGTTCAACCTCAAACCTTCAAAGTGTCGATGTAACTCGAAACTTCTCCTTCTTGCTGTTAGGAGTGAAAGCTGACTGCCTCACTGTGCAATGAACAACGTTTGCAGTAATCCAGGAAGCTCTTTCAATTAAAAAGCGAGTGTAGAATATCAACTACACTAATTCAAATACATATTGTTTTATTTCCATAGCATCTTATACCATCACTGTTCTACGGTACAGTCACAGTACTTTTATGGTAAGGGGCGGCTACATGCATTGCTGTGTAGAAACAAATTAATCATCAGCAAACATATGACTCCACTTGGCTTTGAGTATTAGACTTAATAGAGCAAAACTGAACATTTGCCAAGTCAATCCCAACTTTAACCTCCTTTACACTTAAATACCTGCCGGGAGCAAAGGATCACATTTCTCAATGACGACCGCAGACTCTTTAATGTAGTCTGGAGGTTTACACTAAATACCTCGGTAGGATCCTTCAATCAATGGAGCTTTCGCTGATAATTAATCCCGTGCCCCTGCTGAAATAATGGAGGCACTTTTATGGCTTCATTATACGATTTATTTATATTAGACCAAAAATACAAATTGCAGCTTGATTCTTAATCATGTTAAGTGCTGCTGCAAGCATGCAGCTAGAGCCCATTTCAGAGCGTCCTCCAGAGTCATTCTTTACACCTTCAAATAGCATTTTGCTTCGGATTTTGAGCTATCCATAATGAGCACATTTCTCAGGGCAAGCCATTTGTGTATCTAGAAACAAAAAAAAGGCATAATAAGAAAGTGAAAAATGACAACGGGAGGCCGCAATTAAGATGAAAAGACTATGTGTGATACTTAATGAAGATGCATACCCATATTTCTCAAACACAATGCTAATTACTGGGTATGATTCCATTAATCGTTCATGAATTATTAAACTCCATTAACTAATAAACCTTGTGCATAAAATAATTCAGAATTGCTGGAGCATTGTGGGACAGGTAAAGACGCACTCTCTTTGCTTTATTGGGTGGCGCTAAATGATAAAATGCAGCAGTGACTTCATTAATCCAGCTCAGCGCTAATGTGGCAGAGATTGATTAGCTTGCGACAGAATATTGAAGATAAAGCTACAAGAGAAGACTCCTGAACAGAAATATAGTAGATGTCTAAATGATACCAGAGAAAAATATACATCCAAAATAAAATCAGAGTATCACCTTTATCAAGACCAAAAATCAAAAGTCTACACTGAATTAGTTACAAATAAAACTAATTTGAAGATGTAGTCTCTTGAGGACCATGCTAGACCGTTCCACCAGCTCCACCGGGCTCCCTCGTCCCTCCGGCTATGCCTTGGTCGAGCGTCAACCCGCCATCGCCTCAGGACTCCGCTCCTCTGGCTGCACCTCGTCGCTCCGTCCCACCGGCTCCATTGGGCTCGTTCCTCTTGCCAGCTCCACCTTGGTCCTCAGTCGCTCCGGCTCCGCCGCGGATCTCAGGATCTCCGCCTCGGTCGCCAGAGTCCTCGGCTTCACCCTGGCCCCCCCGGATCCTCGGCATCCCACTGACTAGTTGGCTCTCTGCCTCGGGCTCCTCCACCACCTGCTCCGCCGCCGTTGGTCGGCCCCCTGGAGTCGGCGGCCATTCCTCCTCCATGGCTCCTCCCTCCGTCAGCTCCACCGTGGGTCGCCATCATGGCTGTGGCCTGGGTCCTGCTTGGCTCCTCCTGCTCCGGGCCCCTCCTGTCTCCTCCCTGGCTCCTCCCTCCTTCGTCGCCTCCCTGGTCTCTGTCTGCCGGCCCCCTCCCGGGTGTCCGTCCTCCTCCTGAACCTCCTCCCTAGCTCCCACCTATGCCTCCCTCTGTTGTTGTTACGGTGTGAGGACGCACCTTCCGGGAGGGGGCGAAATGTCAGACTTTTGGACCTGTTTTGCCCCCGTAGTCCTTCCTGTGTTTCCTTATTTGGTCATGTTCCTGTCCTCGTCTAGTTTGATTATGTTCCATTGTCACCTGTGTTCCCCTGAATGCCCTGTGTTTAAAAGTCCTAGTTTGTGGTTGTCAAGTTTACTTGTTTCTATGTGTGTTTGCCCAGCTCCTATTGTGGATTATCCTGTGTTTTCGTCATTAAAAACTGTGAATTCTACTCTGTGTCTCCTACGTTCTTCCTGCAGCGTAACATGACAGATATTAACTTAATTATATTTTTGAGTGATTAATTCATAATTTGTAAAACACTATAGTTTTACCGTGAAAAACATACTTTACAGTTTTTCTCAATTGCTTAAACACATTTCTTGAAACTATGCCTCATATTCTCAAAACAGTAAACACAAATCCATAAC
>NW_015549650.1:1383694-1399917 GCF_001515605.1 Sinocyclocheilus anshuiensis | reverse complement strand
AAACAAAAACCAGTAATAAGTTATGTTGCTTGTGGTTCTCCCCCTTAAGGAACTTTTCACATAATGAACACGTGTATACATTTGCACATGTTTTATTCCTGAGAAATGAAGGTATTTGTGTGTAGAGTTTTGCAGTGACAGTTCAACAAATCTGATTCATGTGTCAAAAAGGGGAATAGTGTTTATAGTTTAGGGAAATGGGTGTGCTTTTTGATAAATGGCGTTATGGTTTTGAAATTTTAGTTCAAAAGCCTGGTGATAGTGTTTAAGCAATCGAGAAAAACTGTAAAACGTAATGATTGAGATTTGTACACTCGTGTGTATTCAAGAATTACAGAAAAAAAATGTAATTACCAGCCCACTCTAACAACAAAACGTAACTATTTTATGAGGTGGTGATTTTGTATGAATTTTTACGATGTGATTTGTATGGATACTAGGGCAATTATATTCAAATTTAAAATGCTTAATTTCAGTTAGGGTGAAGAAAAGCTTTTGGCTTCTCTTCTGAGGCCACAAGAGAGCGCATCGAGCAAAATATTACTAATGCATGTCTATTCAAAGCATAAGATAACATGATTATCTGTGAAAAAAGTGCATCATTTTTAAAATAATGTTTATAAACCAATTATAATTAAATTGCTTAAACTGCTATAAACAAAACAGCATCATGTATGTATGCATATTTTAATACAAAGGGCGGAAAGCCAATCACACAGAGTACATTTTTTCATTTAAAAACATGAGATGCAGTGGGATAGGGAAAAAAACCTCGCCATAAAGTCTCGATATATGTTTTTTTTTATTCAAAGTTAAACTTGCATTAATTTTACATGGCTTTCTAAAAATGCGGCTCCTTTGTGCGAGATGCGAGTCCAACGGTGATAGATGTCCCTCTAGAAAATGCGCGAAATATGTATTCTGTGTGAACGGTTTGGTTTCAGTTTTGATGTAAACAAGATCTTCTCCACGTTGATGTTCTCTTTTTCTGCAATATTTTGAATGAACAACGCAGCAGCATCGCATCTAGTGGCTTCAACTGGATAGGCTAACAAAAACATAATGCATCGACACTAACATCGTCATCGCATCTCGTGCGCCACTGATAAGGCTGCCTGATGCACACCTAAAATTCGAATGCAACGTGTTTTGCATTCGAATGTGGATTTTTATTTTAAATTCGACGAATATTCGAAATTTGATTTTTTTTTGACAGCTCTAATGGATACATACTTTTTTGAAAGTCATGATGGTCAACCTACAAACCCAACTGTCAGTGGGGCGTGAGCAGATCGTACGGAAATGTACAAATGAGATTGTACTAATTCACATAAAGTAGCCACCAATTCTCTAAAATCTAATAAGAGGCAGTCTTATGGCACAGACTGCCATAAGAGTGTGTTGGTTATTATTTACTTGATGGTTACACCACTTGACCTTTTTATAGTCATTAAGGTGGTGTTTACATGACATAATCTTTAACAAAAAACTGAACTTTTTATGTGTTTTGGCTGTTCATTTATACAACAATGGTGTTTTGGAAGCCTGCAAACGCAAACTTTTGAAAATGGGTTTCAAAGTGCACTTTTTTAAAACAATACTGTTATCATCTATGTGTAAGTACAAAAATATGAATTTGTGAAAACGGTGATGTCATGCACATGCATATTACATGTTCAGCCTATAGGAATGCATATGTGTTCAGGCGCATAGTGTTTCTTTACAAAGTGACATAGCCAACTACTGGCTTGACATGAATATTACAATGTTTTTAGTTATTTTTGCAGATCCATGTGAACGGGGATTGTTTTGACGGTGATGTCGTCTGCATGCAAATCTTTTCAAGAAAGCAAAGGAAAAACTTTCAGTTATTAGTACAAAATTGTTGTGTAAACATACATTAACCCCTTCAGTCCTGATTTTTTTCCACTGAGCAAAAAAAAATGTTATCCACTTGATGTTTGCGCTTTTTCAATTTAGAAATTAGTCTAAAAAACAAGATTTGTGCCAACTCATTTTTTTATTAGATTTTTGTTTTTCGTGTCCACTACAATGGACACCAGGAAAAGTGCATGTAAAATTGCTCATATTTTAACCATACTAGAGTTTAAAAATATACAGTATGTGAACTAGTGTTAAAGATTTTGAAAACAACACACATAATGTAACAATGAGCAATGCAATAAGTATGTAAAAAAGACCAAGATGATAAGATGAAGCCTACAAAAAACTTTGAGTTGTGAGTCTTTTTGTTGATTGCAATGGATGAATCTGAGTATGTGTTTTTAGGTGTGTTTATGTGTACTTGCAGGCTGATTTGAAAATAAATAATTGTTTGCATTGTAGTATCAAGGAATGTGTGTGTGTGCAATGTTGTGTATTCACTCATCACTGAATCATATTAATAACATTAATAATTAATAAATATTAATATGCATGGAACATCCCCATTAGACTTCCTGATGATATAATTTCAAGACCCGATGTCCATTGTGTTGGACATTATTTTTTTTTTTTAAATCCTGTGTTCTGCAGCTCTGAAAGATCATCAAATTGAATGAATATTATCACTTGATACTATTAAGATTACAGCAGGTGCAAGTTGATGAAGCTACCATGAACATAAATGATCATATAAAAGTTAAAAATGGAACTCCTCCTCCTCATGTCTAGTTGGTTAGCCATGACTATCATTTGTGATGCCTGAAATTCACTCAGATTAAGTTAGGGGTCATATGTTTATTGTGATTGGTTGATCAGGGACCAAAGAGTGATCACGTATTATTGATATTAAAAAACCTAAAGTTTTATTGGTTTAAACCAGAAACCATGTGATGTCCATTTCAATGGACGCAGGGTCTGAAGGAGCTAAATTTAAACATGTGATTCAAAAGTAGATTTTTTAAAGATTTTTTTATTTTATCATATTTGCAATGGATTCTAATTCTAATGCTTTTCTTTTTGTATGATAAACAATGACCACTTCATGTCCAATGTATAATCTGGGTCCTGAATCAAAACCAGTTGTGAACCACTGGTCTAAACCGATCAATTCCGGTGTAAAATAGGTGCAACATCTTTTAATTTTGCTAGTAAGACAAAAGACATCTTGAACAAGGAGAGGAGGCTTAAACAGAGCTGATATGGATGAAGTGCATTTCCAAGAATCATTCCTCATGCTAAGAGTGGAATCCAGAGGGAACTACTCTGCAGATGAAAGAATTAATCATTAATGCTCGGGCAGTAATGATCCCCAAAGTTGGCGTTATTGGTAAATTATAATAGATGATGCTTTGTAAATGTCTTCCTGCGCCGGCCCTTAGCTTTCCGATCCAAATTAAAGCTGAGTGCCTTGGAGTCAGCAAGTAGCAGCACAGCACACGTGCAGGATTGATTTTCTTATTTTCATGTCAGGCTCACTCCATAGAAAGAGTTTTAAATCTGGGTGAGTTATTAAGGCCTTGAGTTTAGCTCGCATAGAAGAAGGAGTGTGAGAGGGTGAGAAAAAAAGGAGAAACAGAACAAAAAAGAAAAGGCATGTGGTTGGTAGCCGTGCCGGCTGCGGGACTGAATGGCACCTGTCACCGGATGATAAACGACCTCCTTTGCCCTTCAATTCCTGCCGCTGTCAGTCAGGGTGGGGTCATTAATCTTCATCGCAGGACTGTCAGGTCAGGCAGGCGAGTAGAAGAAGAGTAGGAGAACAGGACAGGGCCGCATCAGGCAGGTCTGGGTCAAGATGAGACGAGCAGGCCCCGAACAATACTGTCACGTTCGTATTGTCAGCTGAAGGCCTCGTTTGCATAATTTATTATGATTCGCCGAGCAGCCCCCACCCTCTGGATGGATCTGTGAGGTGAGAATAAAGTCTGAGGATGTGCAGACAGATGGATAGTGGGCTGTAGCTGCCAGCCACACTGAACCCCGACCAATCAGAGACGAGTCGCAACCCCCACAACCAATCACAGATGTGGCACTTCAATTACAGCGTATTAAAGGAACATTCATCATTCAATTAGGCATCTGTCATGAATCCACAAAAGGGGAAAAGTTCCAAGCCAAGACATGGTGAAGGAAAGCAGGGACAGGGACAAAATCTACTTATAGACAAAGTCCAGGGGCGAGAGAAGACAATATTGAGGGAGTTAATTGCAATGCCTTGGTTATGACTGATGTGCAGCTGCTATATAATGAGGATGACATCGAGGGTCCACAAAGCAGTTTCGTGAACAATAAACACAAGAAAAGCTTAAAGATAACAATGACAAACTATGATGAAGAATCCATCTGTTTTCAGAACAAGATTGACTTGCAAACTATAGATCACCTCATTTCCAAGACATATGAAAGGTAAATGCTAGACTGTAAGTAGAAAGTTGAGATTTTTTTTCTCCTTTGTATGCATAAGTGTGCCATTAGCAGTGCTGAACAGACTTGTGATCTGTTTTCCAAGTCATCTTTATTTTTGTAGGGCTTTATACAATAGAGATTCAAAGCAGCATCACAGTATTTAACAGGAGAGTAACAAAATTAGTGATGCAAACTTATAGCAAAACGACATTGTCACTGTTCAGCTCGAGTCACTTCAGTGTTGGTTTAGCTCAGTTCAATAGCTATAAAACTGATTTACAATCAAACAATTTCAATTCAATGATATGCAGACCTACTGAAGACAGCGGTGTTGTTATTCAACTTGAGTCAGTTCAATGTTGATTCAATTCAGTTTAATAACAATGCAGTTCCATTTTTTTTATTATATTTATTTATAAAATAGAAGACATCAGAGTGTTTAAAACGTATTATCCATACATTCTCATGTCACATGACCAATCAAAACATACTACAAATTAAAACTGCAAATTTGATTTAAGAGTTAGACTGGAATAGATACTGAAACATCCATAATTAATGTATTAACAGCTTCTAAACCATAAGAAATGTATGTATTCAGAGACAAAAAAAAAGTTTATTAATGCTTTTAGGTTTATAGAATATTGAACCCATGGAATTAATAGGTTAATATAATTGTATTTAATCAATTAAATTAATTATGTTTAATGCCTTTACGTTTCTTTAATGCACTTATGTAATTTTACATTACGTATGTCAAACATGCATTAATATTAAATTGTGAATAAAATTGTCACTGTACATTTATTTGCCTATTAAGTGTTTTCCACACTTTTTTTTTGCACCGATGCCATAGAAGAACCTATGCTTTTAAGAGTGTTGAGGTAAGGGATTCAAACAATCTACAGAATTATAAAATGTACCTATACCAATACATTTTAATACAAATGCAATATAATATAAAAAAAATGTAAAGCTGTGCATAATTAATTACTTTTACATGCTGTCAATACGTTCATATTGAATGTTCC
Source organism: Sinocyclocheilus anshuiensis (assembly GCF_001515605.1). NCBI lineage: Eukaryota > Metazoa > Chordata > Actinopteri > Cypriniformes > Cyprinidae > Sinocyclocheilus > Sinocyclocheilus anshuiensis. The sequence goes on along the minus strand of NW_015549650.1, from coordinate 1,394,536 downwards.
ATGTTTCAGTGTAGGTGTGAATCTTATGTATGTACATTATGCTGGTTTCACTGTACAAAGAAACTAATACGGGTTTGGAACGACATGGGGGTGAAAAATAATGGCAAAATGTTGATCTTCATCTCAGCAGAGACATGACGGCTACGATTTTACCATCCAACATAAAAGCCAAGCTTCATCATCATAACTCTCTCTGCATTCCCAGCTATCCTCTTCCAATGAACATCCAATAAAAGTGTGAATCTGTCATATTGCTTTTCCAGCTTTTGTTTTTCCGCTGTCCTGCTGACAATAGGCTAGGTAACACTCAAAGGTCCAAGATGAAAGAACAACCAAAGCTAGACGGAAATTCAGACCGGCACCCATTTGTTGAAGAGACGAAGAGATGAATGGAGAAGCCAAATGGAAGAAACAGACGGATAAAACAAACTGATGAGAGTAAAGAAAAGGTAAATAATTGATGAGTTCTGGGTTTAGAAGAAGACTGCTCATTAATATCCTCCTGTAGCTTCATTAAGAAGCGAAACAACAAGCTTCTGAACAATGGTCCTTAGTACTCCGCTTAGAAGTCAAATGCTCTTTTTTTTCCTCTCTCTCTGATGCCAGGTGCTTCAAAATCCCAGCGGCCTTTTCTCCAACCTCCTGTAACCTCCCATAATTCCCCCGCCACACATTTACCTCCCCAGCCAAGAGAATGAGACCTTGTAAATAATATATCAAGATAAATGATAATTGCTGCGTTTTTCGAACCCATCATTTAATGAGCCCCATTAATTAAAAAATGAATGCAGCTGACAGTGTTTGTCGGAACACATCTGATGTAAACACATCGTGGCAGAGACACAAAAAGTTCTACATTGGGAATAAATCCTTCTTCCGCCTGCCTCGACACTTCTGCGTAAAGCTCTGTTCCCCTTCAGGAACTCGAGCTGCGGCGAACACTTTGGGAATGCCTTCAGCGTGACTATGCTCTGAATCGTGTGTGTAATCAGACCAATGAATGGGCGCAACGTCACGGACGGGGTGACGTGTGACCAGGAAGCTATAAAAGCACGTGAGGTGGAGACAGCGGCAGCTTCTGTCATTCAGCGATGCGCTCTGTGTGTGTATGTCCTATTTACTGTTGTCTGTCACTTTTGCAAATAAAAAAGCAATGCCAAAGTCTAAGCACAAGACAAATAAAGGGGGTGATAAAGGCAAGCAGCAGTTTAGGTTGTGTGTTCCTCCCTGCCTTCGCTACATCACGGGCGGGGATACACACAGCCTTTGTGTTGTTTGTCTGGTAGCGAAGCACGCCGAGTCAGCTCTCGAGGGAGGCATTGTTAGTGCCTCTCCATGCGGACGCTTTGCTCCCGGAGGGCTCTCTTTGAGGAGGGAGCCCTCGCCAGTGCTCCACCTTGTGGTCGTGGGGCTCGCAGTTGGATCTGGTGGAGGGAATGGAGACGGGCGAGTCCTTTTCTTCTCCCTCTGCCACCGGATCCAGCGCCATTTCCCAGGGTTCGGAAGCATGCTTCAACGGAGCGGTTTCTTCCCCCTGGAGAGAGGGCTCGGCACTCAGACTGTCGTCCTCCGAGGAGGGCGATGGCAAGGGCACCGAAGGACCCCCTCAGTCTGCAAAATATGAGGAGCTCATGGAGGTGATAACTCGTGCCGTGGCCAAATTAAATCTCGAATGGCCTGCCGAGAAGCAGGCAGATCCTAAGCCTCTCCCTCCACACCGGGGCTTGCCGTTTTTCCCCGATCTCCACACTGAGGTGTCGAGATCGTGGTCGGAACCATACTTGGTCCGCCTCTTTAGTCTGTCTCTGGTCGATTATTCAAACGTCACGGGATTAAATGAGTGTGGTTATAGGGCGATGCCCCGGGTTGAACAGACGCTCACGAGCTATCTGTCTCCCGGTGTGGCGCTGTCCCTTAAAGCCCCGGCACTGTCCACCAAGCCGCTTCCTACCACTTCAGTGCTGGTGGGCAAAGGGTACACGGCAGCAGGTCAGGCTGGTGCATGCGTTCACACGATGGCTGTTCTTCAGGCATATCAAGCAGCATATAGATGAGCGTGAGGAAGTTAAAGCTGATGATATTAGTGAACTCCGGTGAACTGCTGATTTGTCTCTTGCATTTGTGGTTGACCCTGTCCGACATCAAAGAGAAGAACTGCTTAACGCCCCGCTTGCGCCTTCTGGCCTGTTCGGCGACCCCGTCAATTCCATTGTCGACAGGTTTCAGGAGGCTCGTAAACAAGCGGCGGCTTTTCAGCGGTTCCTCCCTCGCTGCTCTCTAGCTCATGGGACTGCTGGATGGGAGCAGCCCCAGCCGTGTACCCGCTCCTCATAAAGAGAGGCGCAGAAAGTGAGCGTCGCAACTCACACGCCCCCACGCGAACGGGGATCTCGAAGGGAGCAACACTCACGGTCGAAGGCTTCGAAGCCGAAGGCCCATCTGAGGACCGTCCTTCTGGCTAAGAAGTCTTCGACAAAGAAGCCCTGATGTTTGTGTCCCAAGGCTTCTGAGCGCAGCCCCCACTGGAGAAGAGCGGTGTACACCTCATTATACGGTACCCGTCTCTCCTCAGTGCCCTCAGGAGGCTGAGTTGGTGCTTCAGGGCACAGTGGTCTCCAGCGAGTGCACTTCCCAGTGTCCGCCCGGAAACGTAGCGGCTTTGGGGGACTCGCTACCTCTGAGGAGGTCTCCTATTACACCGGACGTCAGTCTCGAGAGACTGATTCCCTTAGTAGATTTTCTGACAGCGTGGAAGCTTCTGCCAAATATCTCACGATGGGTCCTGCAGACTGTAGAGAGAGGTTACAGAATTCAATTTGGTTCTCCTCCACCTCGTTTCAACGGGATCGTTTCCACGGTGGTGGGTCCCAAGCAGGCAACTAACTTGTTCAGTGTTAGAACAAGAAATAAATACTCTGCTGAGGAAGGAGGCCATCGAGGTGGTCCCTCCTCTCGAAAGAGAATCCGGGTTCTACAGCCGGTACTTCATAGTTCCGAAGAAGAATGGGGGGTTGTGTCCCATTTTAGATCTGCGTAAGTTGAATCGCTCAGTCATGCGACTGAATTTTAGGATGCTCACTATCAAACAGGTCGTGTCTCAGATCAGGCTAACTTGTTCAGTGTTAGAACAAGAAATAAATACTCTGCTGAGGAAGGAGGCCATCGAGGTGGTCCCTCCTCTCGAAAGAGAATCCGGGTTCTACAGCCGGTACTTCATAGTTCCGAAGAAGAATGGGGGGTTGTGTCCCATTTTAGATCTGCGTAAGTTGAATCGCTCAGTCATGCGACTGAATTTTAGGATGCTCACTAACAAACAGGTCGTGTCTCAGATCAGGTCCGAGGACTGGTTTGTCACGATAGATCTAAAAGATGCATATTTCCATGTCTCCATCCTTCCTCAACACAGGAAGTTCCTGAGTTTTGCTTTCGGGGGCGAAGCTTACCAATATCGGGTTCTTCCGTTCGGCCTTGCACTCTCACCCCACACTTTCAAGAAGTGTGTGGATGCTGCTCTGGCTCCATTGCGACTCCAAGGCATCCGCATACTAAATTATATTGACGATTGGTGGATTCTAGCTCAATCAGAGCAGACAGTGGTTCGACATCGAGAAGAAAAGTGTGCTTTCTCCATTACAGAGGACCACTTATCGGGGCGTGGTGTGGGATTCGACCACGATGCAGGCACAGCTATCTCCTGCTCGGATCGAGTCAATCCTCACTGCAGTTGCGAGAGTCAAAGAAGGCCAGTCACTCACTTTCAAAAACTGCTGGATCTGATGGCAGCTGCGTCCAACTAATTTCACCTTTGCAGCTGACAAGGACTGAGAAAACATTCGTTTATTAATACATAATGAAAATGTCTCCTTTTTCTATACATTAATAATCATTAGGCTAATTTTGCCTGTGCTTTGTGGCAAACTTTATATATGTGCTTGAGCGTGAAATATATTGAAGCTCATTATGGATTAGTAGGCCTATTCATTTAATATAAATGCGCGATTAGTTGAATAGCCTTGTAGCGAATCAGCTCATGGGGTAATATGAATAATTAATCATAACTAGTTATAATTATTTATAAATATTTAGATCCGCTGTAGATATTTACTTGACCTCTCAGGGTCAACTGTCTGTCAATTCTAAGAACGTTAATTTCCTGGTTAAGGGAAATAACTTTCTTACTGTACAATTCTACACAGAGCTTGTAGCATAAATCTGCATGATTAAGTGACTCCCTCTCGTTTAGATCATCAGAAGGCGAATTCATAGATACTAAACATGGTAGGATTACATATAGGCAAGATGACAGGAATGGGTTCCATCATAAGCATGCATAAAAGAGTCTAAAACTATCAAAGACAACATATACAATGACCTGAAGGATATGTGTTTTCATTCAAAGAAAGGTTTTCCTATGAATTAATTAGAGAAAAGTCAATTTCTACTGTGCATTGTGTCTCTTCCTATAAAAAGGTAGTGATTTTCCCTACTCACATTCCTGTGGGTCATAAAACCAGTGATATCAGCATTAGTTGCCATGGGGACCAGGGGGGGCCTGGTGTCATTGCAGACATCCTAGGGTGTTACGCATTTCAGGGGAAAGGTCCATAGGTCCTCATATGGCTTGTTAACTGAGGGGTGTTACAGAGTATTTGTTAAATAGAGCTAACAAAATATATATTGTGTGTTTGATTGGTCCAGACGCTACAGCCTAATGGCTTAAACGAACGACTAGTTAACTAGAAAAATCTTTAGTGGGGGGAAGCCCTATTAAATACCCACTAGACGTCTAAACAGCAAAACGTCTCAAGGTTACGTATGTAACCCTAGTTCCCCGAGGGAACGAGACGCTGCGTCTCCTGCCATACTACCGGCGTCCCTGCGAGCGCTTCCCTCATTCTCCAGATGCTGCCGCTGTCTCCACCTCACATGCTTTTATGGCTTCCTGGTCATACGTCACCCTGTCCGTGACGTCACGCCCATTCATTGGTCTGATTACACACACGATTCAGAACATAGTCACGCTGAAGGCGTTCCCAAAGCGTTCGACGCAGCATCTCATTCCCTCGGGGAACTAGGGTTACATACGTAACCTTGAGACATTTTGCTGTATATATAAGGATGGAAAATATCTGCAATATTCCGACTGGCGCAGAACCAGATTGTCTCTGAAAATGTCATGAAGACAATGGGGGGGATCATCTGAATTTCATCTGAGGCCTCAATGGCTTCAATGGTTTTACTCTGGTACAAATAAGCTAGCTGGATAAGATATCATATCTTTATTGGATCAGCTTGCTTTTCCATAACGATTCCTTGAAAGCAATGTCAAAGCAACCCGAAATGCCGCTGCAGGCTGCGACGGCAATCCGGGGTGAACATCAGTGACTGAGTCGCGTCACCGTGTACCCGTCAGGCTTCAAAGAGCCCCTTGGACATGTATCGCATGCAGAACCCCCACGAGACCGCTGATTGAATTCTGGCAAACAGAACTAAACATCTGCTTCAAACAAAAGACATCTGCATATTTCAGATTTGTTTTTCATAAATTAAAGCCGCAAACTGCCAAAACCTGGGCGCAGTAGTGTGTTCTTGTGTATAATTAGATAAAGTTTACAAGCTTTGAAAGTTGGAAATTAGCATGAAGCATCACTTGGGAGCCAGAGTCCCACAATGGGAGCAGTTTTCTGCCTCTCTCCTCTATCATTTCAAGGAGGAGGAAAAACGCAACTGAAATTTTCTTTTACAGAAGACAGTTTTGTGTGTCGCCTATTTTGTCGAATGTAATTCTGTTTTATTGCAAATAAAATAATGTTGCTATGCTAACCTACTGCACCATGGTATGTGAAAATGTCACAACTGACTTTTCAAAACACTAATTATATTTTGGACCAACTTAAAAAAAAAAAAGATATACTCTAATTTGTTGCAATCAATATTTTTTTATCTTTCTTTCTTTCTCTTTTATTTTTGTGTCTATGTGTCTTTTTACCACTTAATTTTGCCATAAACAAAAGCTAAATTAAAAGCTAAGTTGAATTTTCACTTTAATTTCAGATAAAAATTAAAAACATTTTTCTAATGAATGTTTAATTTAGGTTTAATAAGGTTTAATAAATATTTAAAGGTTTAATATTTTCTAATATACAACCCAAAATGAAATAGAAAAAGGGTAATAGAAAAATAAATGTTCAATATCTTCAACAGATACACTACAAAAGGTACATTTATCACAAACACTATGAATATATCTGCTAACAACTGCATTTACAGGATAATATATGTGAATACTTTTGTAAAGTACTTCTTTTACTTTATTAGAAATTACATATTTATATGGTAACATCCAAATGCTGCGCCAAGATATACAATGAGGTTTAAGCCATTTTGATTTACATGGAGGACTGGATCCGACATTAAGGGAGTTTCTTATAAAACTGTTATTAAAGAGCTTGTCAAAAAAAAGGAGAGACCATTTACAAAAAGTTGGTGATTTTGTCTTTTGAATTACTTTTGACTTATGTATATAAAACTGTGCTAAGATAATTAACAGATTAATAATATAAATATGTTTATCAGAAAAAGATGGGTTTTGATAACAAAGTAAAATATCATGAGGTTCTAAATTAAGGGCTTTGTTTAATTTTTTAGTTATGTCTATTTTAAAGTCAACCCAAAATTAAATAGAAAAAGGGCAATAGAAAAATAAATGTTCAATATCTTTAACAGATACATTACAAAAGGTACATTTATCACAAACACTATGATTATATCTGCTAACAACTGCATTTACAGGATAATATCTGTGAATACTTTTGTAAAGTACTTCTTTTACTTTAATAGAAATTACATATTTATATGGTAACATCCAAATGCTGCGCCAAGATATACAATGAGGTTTAAGCCATTTTGATTTACATGGAGGACTGGATCCGACATTAAGGGACTTTCTTAAAAATTGTTATTAAAACGCTTGTCAAAAAAGGAGAGACCTTTTACAAAAGTTGGAGATTTTGTAGGCGTGTATTATTAATATTTACATCAGAGAATTTGGTTAAAATTATTATGCCACTAGGAATAGCCTTGATTACTTTGTTAAATTCTTTTTCGTTTACAAAAAAGCCATATTTTGTAATAAAATTAGGGTAAGTGTATAATTGCCCATTCTTGTCAATAAGCTGGTTTACAATTAATATGTTATGCCGAACCCAATTCTCCATATACAATGACTTGTTATTATGAGTGATATTACCATTGTTCCATATAAAACACCTGCTAGGAGAAAAATTGTGTTTGTACAAAAGTGACCAGTAAAGTAATGCTTGTTTGTGATAATTGGCCAAAGCAATGGGAAGTTTGCCAGTTATATAAGGACACTGCAACAAAAAATTTAATCCCCCAAGTTTTTCAAATGAATGATATGGGACAATATTGAAAATACTCGTTTGATTTTTTTAAGAGTTTTTAAGCCAGTTAATTTTTTTAATTTGGTTGAAAGTTGTAAAATTAAGAACATTTAACCCACCATCAGATAGTTTATTAACAAGGACACTTTTTTTTATTTTATGAGGCTTGTTTCTCCAGATGAAATTAAAGAGTATTTTATCCATTTGTGAGCATATAACCTTTGGGGCACTAAGTGAAGACAGGAGGTATGCTGCTCTCGAAAGACCTTCTGCTTTACTTAATAAAATTCTTCCTTGAATAGAAAGATCTCTCGCCAACCATGAATTATACCTCTTTTGCATTTTTTCGATAACAGGTATAAAATTTGAGTTGACCATTGCATCAGTATTTTTAGAGATTTTGATTCCCAAATAGTTTACCATGCTTTTAACAGGAGTATTGCATACAGTGTATAGGTTGTTATTTTTAAGCTGTAGGATCTCACACTTAGACAGATTTAAATTAAATCCAGAGAATTTTGAAATATTATTAATGATATTCAAAGCCAGAGGTACCTCAGAACTATCACTAAGAAAAATTGTCCTGTCATCAGCTATTTGCGATATTTTAATTTGTCTTTCATGAACTACAATACCTTTGAAGGAATGTTGATTTATCATATTACTTAAAACTTGAGCTACGACCAAGAAAAGGAATGCAGAAATTGGACAACCTTGTCGGATGCCTCGATTTATTCAAATCTAGGAGATGTTCCATTGGCAACTTTAATAGAACTATTGCTACCACAGTACATAGTTCTTACACTTTTGATGAAATATTGTCCGAAACCAAAGAGTTTTAATTAATCAAATATAAAATTATGGCTTACTGTATCAAAAGCTTTTCTAAAATCCAGAAAAAGTATTGTCATCAGCAAGTTGCGATATTTTAATTTGTCTTTCATGAACTACAATACCTTTGAAGGAATGTTGATTTATCATATTACTTAAAACTTGAGCTACGACCAAGAAAAGGAATGCAGAAATTGGACAACCTTGTCGGATGCCTCGATTTATTTCAAATCTAGGAGATGTTCCATTGGCAAGTTTAATAGAACTATTGCTACCACAGTACATAGTTCTTACACTTTTGATGAAATATTGTCCGAAATCAAAGAGTTTTAATGAATCAAATATAAAATTATGGCTTACTGTATCAAAAGCTTTTCTAAAATCCAGAAAAAGTATTAAAGGGTCTCCATTTAATAAATTACTATACTGCACTAAATCAATAACTAAACGAATATTAGAGGAAATGTGGCGACCTTTCATGAATCCACATTGAGTTTCATCAATTATCTCATTTAATGCATTTCTCATACGTTTTGCAAAAATTGATGCCATTATTTTATAATAATTATTTAGTAATGAGATAGGTCGCCAATTTTCTAATAAAAGGATATCTTTTTGACGTTTCGGGATCAAGGTGATAACACCTTGTTTAAGTGATGAAGGTAAGGATTCTTTGTTGATGGCCTCTTCATATACCCCTAACAGGAATTTAGATATATCATTTATAAAAACGTTATACAATTTTGATGTAAGCCCATCATTTCCAAGGGATTTGTTGTTTTTAAGAGCTTTTATACAGAATTCAGTTTCATTTAGAGAAAGGTCTTGAGAACACTCCGTTTTGCTTTCTAAAGACAACGTTTTTGGAGTTTTTATTGTTTTAAAAAGAATTACATTGTCTTGATCCTCTCCTAAAGAATAGATATCAGCGTAATATTTAGAAACACATTCAGAAATCATGCCTAGGTCCTCAGTAACAGTGCTGTTAATTTTTATTTTTTTTATTAAGTTTATTTCTGCATTCCTCTTCTCAAAACTAAAACGTATTTGCTGTTTCTTTCCCCTTCTTCCATCCATTTCCTTCTAGATCTTACAAAGGCACCTCTGGCTTTTTCTTGATAAATACAGTCTAATTCTTTCTGTAAATTTTCTAAATCATCACTATTGGATGGATGGGTAGGTGATTGAGTTAAATTTGAAATCTCTTTGATTATGTCTTGAATACGTGTTCTTTTTTTCATGGCCAATTTTTTTCCAAATTGAATGCTAAATTTTCTTATTTCAAATTTTAGTAGTTCCCAAACTGTGCCCTATTCCTTCCTAATATTTGCCTGTATCCAGTATTTATTTATTAATGTTTGGATATGCTCCACATAATCTTGATGGTGCAAAAAATAATTATTTCATTTCCAATAGCCTGAATTTCTACAATTACATCGGACATCTTCAAATGTAATGTTTAAAGTTAAAACTCTGTGATCAGTGAGAATAGCAGGGGAAATTTTAGTTTGCAAAACATTTTGTTCTAAATCTGAGGAAATGAGCCAAAAGTCAATTCTCGATTGATGAGTTATTTGCTTATTGCTCCATGTAAATTGTCTAACAAAGGGGTTTCTATATCTCCATATGTCTATGAGAGCTAAATTATTGCAAAAATTCTGGAGATTGTTATTTTTATTAAAGACTCTGGGGCGGGGGTCTATCTAGAGCATTATGACATAAACCATATTAAAATCACCACCAATAATTCCCTTTGCCATTGGAAATTTAGTTGAGAGAATATTTACATTTTCCTCTATAGTGTCCAACAGATTATGATTCAAAACACAAGAATTATATCCATATATATTACATAATATAAACATATTGCTGCCAATTTCAATAACTAAAATTACCCAATGCCCTTTGACATCACATTGGTTATAAAGAATTTTCCCTCTAAAGCTGCCTTTCAAAGTGATCACACCAGCTGAATGATTAGTTCCATGTGCTAACCAGAGTTCATCACCCCACTGGTTCTTCCAAAACAAAACGTCTTCTGCACTTGAGTGGGATTCTTGTAAAAAAATTAAATCTGCCTTCATTTCTTTGCAAAACAAAAATATTGCTTTTCTTTTTACAATATCTCGAATGCCCTTTACATTAAGAGAGATAAGTGATAACTCCATTATGAAGTAACAACAGGAGATAAGAGAACAGAAGTATGTAGAGGTTTTGATCTATCCTCATGTTAAAGTAGCAGAACAGATTTAACATTGTAACTCTTGAAACCGGTTCAATAAATTATAACTAGCCTACAATATGAGGTCAATATACATATTATGAACATAGGTTACGAACCTTAAACTAGTCTAACATACTACATAAACACTTAAACTAGTCCAATGTACTACATAAACACAAACTGGTCTAACATACACATACACACACACACACACGCATACAGTTGGTATAGGAAAGGGTTAAAGCTTATCTCAGTAAAGGGGAGCGAAAATAAGAATATGAAGTTATGGAACCATTTGCATATTCAGCAGATCTACCGCCTGAGGGAAACATCAAATTCTTAGTTCAAACACACCTTAGTAAAAAGGCGCAAATGATACCTAAT
>NW_015549650.1:1378543-1383440 GCF_001515605.1 Sinocyclocheilus anshuiensis | reverse complement strand
TTCTTGTTGTCTTCACGCGCTTTCTTCACATGTGGCCACAGAAGCGATCGTTTGTCCTTTTCTTCTTTGGTCAGATCCTCCACGAAGCGAAGCTTGCGTTGCTTCAGAAATTCGCTGTTTTTGGCATTCCTCCATACGGCATCTCGCACAGATCGCAACGCGAACAGAATAGTGACGGCACGAATCCTGCCCGGCTGCGGTTTGCCAAGCCTGTGAGCAATGTCAATGACATCAAATCCTTTCCGGCAAGACTGTGGAGAAACGACGTTGCAAATTTCAAGAACTTTCGCTTTCATGTCTTCGTTTGGTTGTTCAGACAGACCATAGAGGTGTAGGCACCAGCGTCTTTTGTAATGTTCAGCATCAGCGATTCGTTCTTCTAGATTGACAAGTGATTTTTGTTGCTGCGCAAACTTCTCAGCAAGCTTGGTTTTTTCATTTTTAAGATCTTGAATCTCAACGTACAGGTGATTTAAGGATGTTTTGAGATCCTCAATTGTGTTGGAGTTGGTAATTATCATTTGCTCGAGTGAGTCTGCCCTTTGATTAATTTTCAGGGTAAGGGCAGTGATAATATTTTCCTGTAACTCAGACAGGGAAGGCTCACCTTTGTTTCTCTTCGGCATGGGGCTGCTTAGTGGAGTGTCAGGAGCTGGAGGGAGAATTATTGGTAGGTCTCCTGAAGACGAATCAGTTGGAGGTGAGTCTGTGGCAGCAGATGAGTAGACGTGATCTAATATCACTTTCTTTCGTTTGTCTTTGGCGCTCATCGTTAGCTTGTTAGCAAGGCCGTTACGGCTGTCTAGATCACAGCTTATCTTTAGTGCTTCTTTCAGAATGAAATGAAAAATTATTTGACAGTATTACGAAATTGTTTCAAGATTGCTTTCTTAAAAAAATAGATGACAAGATGTTTTCAAAGAGGATAGAAACAAAACCCTACAGAGCGTTTCAACATACGTCCGCCATCTTGTTTCGACCCTACAGGAACTATTCGAGCCGTTCATGTCAGACTGGGGGAAGAGGTGTTTTAATAATGTAAAATATGTGAAAAAAGTTTTTCGAACAACCTAGTATGAGAGCCTGTTCTAGTACACCCCCAAAACAAAATCAAGACTTTGTAAAAGAGTATAATAGGGCCCCTTTAACAACATGCTCAAACCTTACATTTACCATCATTATTTAGTCATTATTTTTTGCCTCAGTGGTTTTTACTGTGTCTGTGTTACCCAAACAGCTACAGCAAAAATATAATAATGTTTTTGTTTTGTTTTGTTTGTTTTTTTAAAGAGAGAGAGAGAGAGAGAGAGAGAGAGAGAGAGAGAGAGAGAGAGAGGGTATGAGGCTATTAAACTACTGGAGTTTTCACTCAAAATGCTAAAGTTACTGTGATATAGCCATTCTTTGTGTCAAAACAAACCCACACCCTTGCATATTTTCTGCCTCTAAAATGGTTTAAGGTACATACATAGACAATACTGCAAGTCATATGCTTTCAGATAATATAAATTCTTTATAATCTCTCTAAGAATAATGTTATAAAAGACCTATGACCACCAAACACAACTTCAAGCAAGAGAAGCAATCATCATTGTGTTCCTTGTCTACCAAAATGCAAACATGATGTTATTTGTGCCTAGTTGAATCGCTCTCCCTCACTTCCTGCGAGGCTCTGATAGTCTCTTGTACTCGCTTTATGAGGTCAGATAGCGGGCTGTTGCTTTTGTAAAAACGGCTTCAATTATTCAGTGAAGTCAAGTTCTGGTTTATCTCCCACTTGTTCCCAGCCCTGAGAGGGATGGTGGGCGGGAGGGAAAAAGGGGCATTGTGGGCCATGTCCCTCTCAAAGCCCGCCTGCTATTGGAGTGTCTGTTTAACAGGGCTCCTGCCTCTAATTACCAGCCTATTTGCAGCAGCTTCAGATATAAATAACTCAACAGCTGCTCCGAGTGGGTGGAGGAGAGACAACAGCAAGTGTGGAACTATAGAATCTACAAAAAATAAAAAATAAATAAATAAAATCAACACTGGGCCTCTGAATCATCATCCATGATGTGGTCGTGACATGTTTCCATCAAAATGGAACATGTCTGTTCACACTGAAAGTGAAAATGTTGCACAATCACAGGCGATCTGGATATATTTAATGTTTAATTTAGAGTTGCGCTGTATCCTAACCAGACATGACAGAGTAAAGTGACAAGTGTATAAAGCTCTCTCTTCTATGTCAATCTGAGTTTTTGTCCTATCCATCCATTATCACGACAACTGGCAGTGTTTTATTTATTTATTTATTTTTTTGACAAAAATATTATTTAAATGTAGTCAATATTTCATCATGTCACATTTTACTTTTCACGGATCATTGTTAATATTTTTTTTCTCTTCTCATCATAATTTGTCAACAGTACATTTTAGGTAAAAAGATTTAATTGTCATCATGATACATATTTTTTGTCATCCCATTATCACTGATGGAATAACATAAACGTTTTTTTGGAGCCGTGGGCCCCTATAATCATCACCACCTTTCACCCCACTAGCGATGACCCTTCGCACATTCACAGAAAACGTCCCAGGTTACGTATGTAACCACGGTTCCCCGAGGGAACGAGACGCTGTGTCGGAAAATGCTAGGGGAACACCTTCAGCGATACCAAGCTCTGTATCATATGTGTAATCAGTCGAATCGATGGGCGAGACGTCGAGATGTCCACGCCGCCAGACTTGCAAATCCCTGCCTAGTGTGGAAGAGCACAGCTATGGCAAGAGCACAGAGGGGCCTGGAGTGGCTCGCAAATCTAGGTCATAGAACCTGACGAATGTGAGGGGCGTAGATCATCCCGCAGCGTTGCAGATGTCTTGCATAGGAACACCTGCCAGAAAGGCCTTGGAGGCCGCTACACTTCTTGTTGAGTGAGCCTTGACCCCCAATGGTGAGGGGAGATTAGAGGACTCATAGGCAACAGTAATGGCATTCACTATCCACCGGCTGAGGGTCTGCTTGGAAGCAGGATGACCTCTCTTAGGGGGACCATAGCACACAAGCAGTTGGTCCGCTTTTCTCCACAGGGCAGCTCTGTGGACGTATGCATCCAGTGCTCGCACTGGACACATACAATTAAGCCTCTGCTGGTCAGGCTCCCTAAAGGGAGGAGGATAAAAAGCCAACAGACCGGCCCCATGCCGGCGCACTCTCTCCAGAACTCCTGGGAGCAGAGTGATCGGGGGGAAAGGCATACAGATGAAGCCTCGGCCAAGTCTGTACCATAGCATCCAGCCCCAGTGGAGCTGGATGAGTCAGAGAGAACCAGAGGGGACATTGCGATGTCTGACGGGTCGCAAACAAGCCCACCTGAGCCTGGCCAAAAACTCTCCATATCTGATTCACCACCTCGGGGTGAAGCATCCATTCCCCGGGCCTCGGCCCCTGCCTCGACAGGATGTCTGCTCCCATATTGAGATGCCCAGGAATATGAACTGCCCTCAGCGAGAGGAGTTTGCCCTGGGACCACACAAGGATCTGGTGCGCCAGCTTGTATAAGGGGCGCGAACGTAGACCTCCCTGGTGGTTGATATACTTGTATATCAGATGCGTTTGCAAATGATAATCACACAAGGAATAACTCAAATGCACAGCTCTTATGTGCAACATTATCATTTGCACGCATTAACCAAAAAACAGCGCAGCGTATACTAACTATGACATCATTTTCCAAATTGCACGCACCTGTTTTGATATAATTTGTCCTTTTTACTTTTGCACAAAGTCGTTTTCTCAGCTCTTCATTGTCGGACTCAATTCGCTGAATTTTAAGCTGATACTTGCCGACTGTTTGCTCCACTGAATCCAGAATGTCACTGACGGTCGCACGAAAGATTTAATTTAATGAAGATTCAAGAAAGGCTTTTAAATCGCCAAACTTCGCCATTTCAACAAATACACGGAGCCGCAGTGACCGCGAAACAACCCCAAGCGCCGCCGTACTCACCGCTGCCCCCTCAGGATAGGAAGAAACTTACAGCCGCTCTGATTGCTTGTTTCGATATGCTTTTCAGCGATTCTTCAAAGAATATTTCTGCATTCTGCTAACAGTTATCAGTAGCAGCAGCAGTTTTACTTCAGATAATAACACGTTCACTCCTTTTAATTGGACACGGTCGTAAAATGCTCACTATATTTATTTTATTTTTTGCTCTTTTGTTAGTGTTGACTGCTTTTATTGTCCTCATTTGTAAGTCGCTTTGGATTAAAGTGTCTGCTAAATGACTAAATGTAAATGTAAATGTAAATTATATAAAACACCACCGCTGTGTTGTCGGTGCGCACCAACACATGGCGATCTCTTAGGTCTGGAAGAAAGTGTTTGAGGGCTCTAAACACGGCCAGCATCTCCAGGCAATTGATGAACGACATCTCGATGTCGAACTGCCATCTGCTCCATACACTTCGTAAAAGTGCAGGGTGAGAGTGCAAGGCCGAAAGGAAGAACACGATATTGGTATGCTTCGCCCCCGAAAGCAAACCTCAGGAACTTCCTGTGGGTGGGAAGGATGGAGATGTGGAAGTATGCGTCTTTTAGATCTATCGTGACAAACCAGTCCTCGGACCTGATCTGAGACACGACCTGTTTGACAGTGAGCATTTTGAACTTCAGACGCATGACTGAGCGGTTCAATAGCCGCAGATCTAAAATTGGACGCAACCTTCCATCCTTCTTTGGAACAATGAAGTACCGGCTGTAGAACCTGTAGAATTTGTCAGGACCGCTTCGTCGAGGGCTTCCTCGAATGAAGCACAACCCTCAGATCGGGCCTCGCCTTAGAAGCCCCCGACTTAGAGCGCCGCCGTCCTCGGTCCCGCTGCGGGGGAGCGCGAGAGGCAACGCTCTGTTTT
>NW_015549650.1:1359182-1378337 GCF_001515605.1 Sinocyclocheilus anshuiensis | reverse complement strand
GGCCTGGTACGCCTGTAACTCCGACATCGTGTGCAGACACGCACCAGCCTGACCCGCTGCCATGTACCCCTTGCCCACCAGCGCTGAAGTGGTTCGCAGCGGCTTGGAGGTCAAGGCCGGAGTCTTCATAGACGATGCCGCGCCGGTTGACAGATAGCTTGCAAGTGTCTGCTCTACCCGGGGCATCGCTCTGTAACCGCACTTCCGGGAGCGAAGCAAACGCAGTGGCAACTGCTCACAATGCGGACAGTCGGCCCCCTCGAGAGCCGACGCCACATGCTCCGCTCCCAAGCAGACCACACACAAACTGTGTGTATTCCCGCTCGTGATGTAGCGTGGGCAGGGAGGAACACACAGTCTATAACGCGATCTGCTTTCGCCCTTGTTTGTCTTTACTTTAGACATTATATCTTCTGCTGGAGCTTTATATTTTCTTTGCTGAATGCTTGTGCAACTTTTTGGACAGACAACAATAAATAAGACTCACAGAACATAGATCGTGACCGACACACACAGAGAGCTTTGCTGAATGACAGAAAGCTAACGCCGGCTGCACCTCACGTGCTTTTAAAGCTTCCTGGTCATGACGTCACCCACCTCTGACGTCTCGCCCATCGATTCGACTGATTACACATGTGATTCAAGGCTTGGTATCGCTGAAGGCATTCCCCTAGCGTTTTCCGACGCAGCTCGAGTTCCCGAAGGGGAACTGCTTACTTCCGTGTTGGATAGTAATACTGACATATTCATTTACTACACATTCTAGTTCTAGAACATGATCATACTTTCATTGAGATTACACACAGTATTGTACTCTGTCTCCTTTTGAATCTTCTAAAACTAATTCCAGCTAATTGCCAATAATACATTAACAAGAGCTGGCATCATCTTGCCCTCCTCTGTGCTTGAAAGCCTACAGTGATATCCTGAAATACTACAGCATACAGCATGGCGATTTGTAATAAAAAATCTGGCTGAGCGTTCTCCCCAGCTCGGTGATATGCCTCCAAGGGAGAGCTACAGGCACCATTTAATGCGTGTTTGCAGAAAACTATTCTAAACAGGCTCAAATTGGGAGGTGATTATATGGACGATGTGGGACCTGTTATAATTACTTCAAACCGCTGTGTTGGTGATAATCTATGGTAATTGCACATTTCTGAGCTTGAGCGGTACATGTATTATCTTTATGATGAAAGAACGAGATGCACA
Source organism: Sinocyclocheilus anshuiensis (assembly GCF_001515605.1). Taxonomy (NCBI): domain Eukaryota; kingdom Metazoa; phylum Chordata; class Actinopteri; order Cypriniformes; family Cyprinidae; genus Sinocyclocheilus; species Sinocyclocheilus anshuiensis. Next base: position 1,377,125 of record NW_015549650.1, on the reverse strand, counting down.
TCCTTGGAGATGCTTAATGCATGATGCTTGCGCTGAAGATGTAATTGTTTTACCTTGTTGAAAACATCAGAAAAAGCTGTCAATAAACAAATGCAGTCCACGTGGACAGCATAGCAATATTCACTCTAATTTAATTCAAAATTAGATTAGATATGTTCGTTTTAATTAGATCTGTTCCTATTGCTATAAATGGCATATAGACACAAAAGTAAACTAAAAGTATACTTTCCTATTTTTAGTTTAAAATAAGTATACTAATAGCACACTTGAATAAACTTATTTTTCGTAAGGGACATAATATTTGATATTTCACAATATTCAATATTCACATTATAGTTTTGACAGTTGGATGTTTAACTACATTTCACAGCTGTTTTAAGTGGCTATTTCAACTGATTCAGGTGAAGTATTTCATGTAAATAAATGTGTTTTTATATTGTTATATATAAATGGTTACTCAAATGAGCCCCAAAGTCTCTATGATATTCTGGACTCTACATATGGCTCAGGTCTCTTTGTCATTGTAAGTCTATGGAATTTTTGTGCCCATTTTAACAACGGTTAGGCAAAACCCCTAACTCTGATCATTTAGTAACAGCACACCTCACCTGTACTCTCCTTTCAAACAGGGATTCTTCAAATTGATTGCTGTTCAACAAATGGGCCTTTGTGTCTCTGAGCAATGTAGTGATGCTTGCCTTAGCAAACACCACTAATAATAAACACACACAAAAGTTGTCCAATTAAATTTAAGGAGTCCAGCAATTCAGTGTTCTCACTTAAGCAAATTAGGCTTTGATCTTTTTCCCTCTTTAAGCAATGCCAATTTCTGTGATTGCCCTATATTAAGGAGACATTCTTGACAGTAATCACAAAAGAAAAAAAAGAGATCCACCAATTACGATAATAAATTACACTGACGGCCTCCCAACAAATGCTGAGTTTGTCAAATCTTCTATTTTACGAGACTTGAATGGCTTTTATACGTGTGCTCTTTCCTTCGCAGGTGACAATGGTGTCAAGTGGCTCTCAAATCAAGTGTGCTCATTTATCAATTGAAGGACATGTTGACCATTATTATGGTGCCTTAATTCCCCAGCATTAACCAACAAAGCTTCAAGGATAAATGTAGATTGAATGAAAAGAGATCATCCATTTTTGCCTATTCAGTTGTGCAGCCCACTTAAAGACATGTTAAAAGGAATAGTTCACTAAATAATGAAAAATCTGTTGTTATTTACTCACTAACATTATTCTAAACTCATATTTCTACTTTATTTTACATTTTCCAACCACATCCGTAAAGCTCCAAAAAGGAACGTGCAAGAAAAAAGCAGTTTGGTGTTACTGACAGCAAACATAATGCAAAACCTCAATTTGAATATGGATGCGAATGAGATTTTTAGAAGATTTTCAGTGAACAATGGCTTAAATTTCATTACATAACTTCACATTACACTTAAGTAACTTATAATGTTAGAATTTATATATTTTAACTTTATAAAATAGACGCAGTCAAAAGCAAGCATATTAAGGGAATCCAGGTAAAAAAATAAGGTAAAATGTGAGAGAGATTACAGCATTGTGTTCCAGTTTAAGGATGTCAGATAAATGCAGAGTGCATTTCAAAGTCTGGAGGAGATGGTGTGTTTGTGCTGCGTGTGCGCGGGAGGGAGGGTTCGGGTAGCACCCTGGGATTCGCCGATGACAGGATGCAGGAATCGGAATATGGTCCCTCCCGTTGTCTGAGAATCCAGTGAGGGTGTTTGCCATATGCTCGCCGTTTCCCAGGGAAAAGGAATCAGAGGATAAAAGCGACGGCAGCTATGAGCCCTTTCAATATGTTCAAAGCCCATATGAATATTACTGTACACAAGTCTTTTACAGAGGCCAATTTTAGATCAAAGCCTGAACAGAGAAGAAAGTTACAGATGACAAGAGGAGAGAGAAATTCGAGATAAGTTGTGCTGTGCTGTTTGCTTGAACTAATAGAATTAGTCTTACAAAATAAAGACAATGAAAGAAAATCATTCCCTTGAAATTGGAAAGAAAACAGGATCTCAGTCTTAATAAAGCTCTAGTCTGCTGTATACGACTATAAGACATGAAGATATTAAGATATCATAAACATAAACTTCATGATTTTCTGTAAAGCCGCCTTGAAACAATGTTTATTGTGAAAAGCGGGTAACATTTTAGTTAGGGGAACAATTCTCACTATTAACTAGCATGCATATTACTAGCATATTGGCTGTTTATAAATTTTTAGTAATATTTTTTAGGTTCATACTGATCTACGACCTTTAAACAGTGCATGTCATCATGAAGACAGCTTTCCTTCAATATAATGACTAAAAGGTCTATTGCTAAAATTTTCGCTTCATTCAAGTAGGAAAAAAAACAGGAAAAAATATGAATAAATTTTTGAAAAACAGTAGAACTTTGCTGTCTTGCAAGAAATATTTGAACACAATACGTAGCCAAGATTAAGCACTAAAAATTGTGATATCTAAAGTCCAAAAATATTACTTAATATCACAAAACCAACCTATATGCATTTTTGTTTTAGTAATTTGTAAGTACTTTTTTATGGGTTAAATCAGGTAGAAATTATTCTTCAAGTTAGCAATTGCAGGATACCACTTTTTACAGCACAGTCTTAGAACAACTGAATAAGACATGTTTTAGTAAAACCTCTGCACAAACATTGTTCAGATCTATTCTGAAACTATAAGGAAGACTAAAGAAAAGTCTCTGTTTGCACTCCGTTTAACCTCATTGCTGTCTAGGAGTTGACCGGGATATTAAAGGGATCTCACTTGTGATTTTTCTTTCCTGTGGGAACTGTTTTCACTCAACTTGAATGCAGTGCAGTTGGTCAGGTTGAGAGCGGCCCACTCTGCCTCTCTCTCTCTCGCACCATCTGGCCTAGTTTCTGTCATTGCTTCCCCAGGAGAGACTGACCCGAGCAGGAAAACACTGCATGGAGCAGCTGCCACCCTGTGCTCACCTGCAAGGAATCCACACACTGGCAAAAATTTTGTTGGCAAAACAGAACAATGTACCGTAGACTTTAGGATGTGGAATAGTAAATGCAACTTTAAAAATGAGCTGTCTTCACTTACATATGGTTTCTGAACAGAGAGAGATGGCAGGATTTATTCAAAAATAGTAAATAGTCAAAAATAGTGTGCATGAGGATCTTTTTGCATTTGGAGAACAAAAGGCTATGGAAGGGATATAAAACAGCTGTGCACAATGTCTTTAATCAGAGGAGATTGATTTCAGATTTGGCATTATGATTTTTGGTGGTCCACATTCCTCCCTTTAATAGGCTTGTCGATTAACAACAACAACTCTCAAATTTGGGTCTGTTTCTGTAGGAAACCACATCAAAGCATCAAACTAATTATTGTCTCCTCACACATCAGTCGCCATACTAATTTCACAAAGAGGAAATTACAATTGGTAATAGCAAGCACACGGTGTATTAACGTCTCACCCATAGCCTGCATATTCGTATAAATATAACATGACTTGTCACCACTCTTGAAATTTATTGGTTTTCCACCTTAGCAAATTAAGAGTTCCAATTTATGAATATTTTAGCACATGTGTGCTCTATGGGACATTTATCACCGGCGTCGCTATTCTAAACAGAATAAATGAGCAGTCAAGCTGCCGCGCAGCCGGACGTTCCTGTGGACAGATTAATGAGAGAGCTGGAGCGATGGGGCAGCGGGGGCAGGTTGGGCCTCCCTTGGAGGGGAGAGGGTGGAAACACTCTGAGGGGAGGACAGAGGAGAAGAGATACAGGAAGCACGACTGAGATCCACAGCGGAGATTCTCAAGTACAGAGCATGATCTTCCTGCTCACTAATTAGGGAGCACTAAAATGTTGCATGTAGAAGACCTCCATTGACTGCCTAATTACCCACAATTCTCTTTGACGCTACTGGAAGAGAACCGAGCTGGACGATGACATCACTGAATCAACAATGAACTGACTTTAACTGAAAAACTGACTGTTTGCTATTGTCCTCTTTTTAGAGCTGCATAACAGCAGAATTGAATTTTGTTTGCATTATTGACACACAATTTCCTGTTTGACACTGTAAAGCTGCTTTGACACAATCTGTATTGTATAATGCGCTATAGAAACTTGACCTGTCTGATTGCACCACCCATTTCTAACCTTGATTTTTTACTGACACCATGTCAAAAGAATGTTGAAATGTCAAAATAATGGTGTGATGTCATACTCAAAATATTGTCATTATGCCAAGAATGTTGCAATGGCAAAATATTGTGTAATGCTAAAATAATGTAATTAAATAAATAATCCAGAAAAAATTGCAATGTCAAAAGAATGTCAGAATTCCAAAAATGTTTTAATGTAATTTTGTTCATGTCAGAAGAAAGTTGTAATATCAAATTAATGTTGCCATGCCATAAGAATGTTGTTATACCAATGGTATTACAACATTTTTATATACATGCATGTATTGCCAAAAGATAGATGTAAAATAATGTTTTAATGACAAAGTTCAAACGTCAGAAATGTTGTAATGTAATTTACTTCATGTCAGAAGAATGCCAAATTAATGTTGCCAAGTGAAGGGATGTTGCCGTATTAAAAGAATGTTGGAACTTTAAAACAATGTTCAAATATAAAAAAATTTGTAATGCCAATTAATTTTCTTCATATCAGAAGAAAATCATAATTCCAAAATAATGACATAATGTCAACATACTGTCCTAATGCAAAAAAGTTAAGCCAAATTAATCACAATGTCAAAAGAATCTGATACCAAAAAAATATTGCCAAAAGAAAGCTGTAAATGAATTGTATGACAAAATATTGTAACGTCAAAAGAATCTCACAATCTCAAAATAATGTTGGAATGCCAAACGCATGTAGCATTACTAAAATAATATTCCAAAAAATATATTGTAACTTCAAAAGAATCTTGCAATGCCATAAACATGATGCAATGTCAAATGTGAGTCATAATTCTACAAATGTATGTTGTAATGGCAAAAATTGTGGTAATGTCAAAGTTATGTCATATGTCAAAAGAAAATGTAAAAAAAAAAGTCATAAAGTCGTAAAAAAAAACATGAATTTTCGCCAGTGCCATAATGTAAAAGGAATTTTGTAATGCTACAAGAATGACAATGTCAAAAGAGTGAACTTAGCTCAAGAGGTGTCGTTATATCATGTTCTGCTTTGAGAAGAGGCATGATGGTATTCAAACACCATCCAAAACAAGCCGCGTCCATGCAGAACGACGTTCCTGAAGTTTACTTTGCAAAACCCATTTGCTATGGGAGCCAGTAGCATCACTAGACAACAGCCTCAGTGGTGACTCAAAAATGTGTGCCTTATTTCAGATACTCCCACCCAAAACACCTGCCACAGACAAGTGTGAGATCATTTAGATAAAAGCTGGCAGCGGATCTGTATCCTGGAATCCTTCCATATCGCCGAGTCCCACCACATGCTTGGTGTCATCTCAAGGTTTTGCCTGCCTTGGGGAGCACAAGCCCAAGATAAGAGAAAGAGAAGCCCTCGATGGTGGTAATTATTTCTGCAGCTTCCATTCTGTTCCGCCCCGCAATGCACACCCTGGCGACTGCTTGCCGCTCACCTGGCTCTCTCTACCACATCAGAAGGAGGATGAGAGCTCGCTCTCCTCCGAGAGAACCGCAGAACCGCCCGGCTTTTCATAAACACTGGCAGCTGCTGCGGCAATTAGCCATGCGCTCTGTACTTTTACACAATGCAATCCTCCCTGATCTCCACAATTAGCCTCTTAATTGGGTCTAAACAACCAAGGCGGAACAGATAAATAAGAAAGGCGAGGAGAGCAGAGGGGTTGGGCGGCTGAAGCTCGAGAAGCCAAATGCTCTCGCTCAGCAGCCTTTGGCATTTTGCCGTTTGTGGCGGAAAGGCGATGGAAAACACTGCGAAGGAAAAAAGAAAAACTCTGTGTGATGCCTCATATTCAGATTGAAAATTACAAATCTTTGCCCTTTACTTCCCCGTCTAACTATCCAGCTCTGTGAAATGCTAACATTTCATCTGACAGGGGTGTTACAGTGACTTTTAAATGCGTTGTTATTACCAATACCATATTTTCAGATGGTAATCCCATTCTAATCTCTTAATTAATGATGCTTGCATGTCATTATAGAGTATATACCTCATCATCCCATTCATTAACATTAATTTGATGTCTAGACCCACACTGCAAGTGATGATTTTAACAGTTTTATATCGCTTTCTGTATTCATGAACACATGAGTGAATCGCACCAAATATCAGTAAGGTCTTATTTATTAACATTAGTTCATGCCTCAGTTTGAATTAATTACCTATGAGAAATATATATTTTAGAGCATTTAATAGCCTTATATATATATATATATATATATATGTCCCAATGCTTAATGGTTCTTTTTATTTGGAGGTGAAATGCAACCTGGGCTTGATTTTGTGAGATTCACTTACACAGTTTGGTTGAGCTATATTATTGGGCCTATTTTAATTTCGGATCACTAGCCTAACGTTCCCTTTATATTGTTCCAAATAGAAAAGTTATAGGCACTTAATATCAGTCACTTACATTATACAGAGGGACAGATTAATGCCGGAATGTCCATGCTGCATAATCTGACAAATCATTTAGTTACAGTGCATTACCAACAGAGCAAGTGCAACAGCAGAACTTGCCCATGACACACTACTACTACAAGGTCACTAGCTTTCATAGAGGCCTTTTCTTGTCCATTTATTCCAGACGAACATGTCTCAACTAAAGGGTTTTATTTTGACTAGTGGTTCCTCTCAGCAGGTAGAGTTTGAGGCGTGTGTGTGTCAGCTGTGCGTGCTGACAGCAGCGCCTGGCCCTCACACACACCGCTCCAGCAGGGGAGCCTGGCTGCACCGTACAGCATTTCTATATCAGCAGCACACTCAGTGTGCAGCCTCCACAACATCACACACACGCACACACACCACTTATAAAGAATACAGGCACCATCTAGTGCTTGCAGTTGGCAAAGACTTATAAATACAAAAGTACATATTTAAAATCCATGCATAATTTAAATCACAATACAAACTTAAAAATGCCCTACTGAGCACCTATAGTACGCTAAAGTAGATATTCATTTTTATTAGTGTTAGGTCTGAGTCCACCTTGTAGACTCAAGTCCTAGACTTTAATTGAGTTTGAGCGTGTATGTGGGTTACATTATATTACATAATTATTACAACATTTGTTTCATTTTTAAAAAGGTTTATATTTAATGAAAAATTAACCTTATTAAATAAACTATTATGTATAAGCTTTTTTTTCCTTATGGGGCCTGAAATGGAGGAATTTTGGTCAATATTGATAATTAAACAATATTTTGCTAAATGTGTTTTTGTGCTGAAACCTTGGCTGGTTTAGGCCTGTCATGGATAAATAATGATGACAATAAAATCGCCAGTAGGTGGCAGCAAGTCCCTGTTTTAATAAATAATTTATTGAATCTTTCAAATCAAACGATTCGTTCAAAATGGCTGATTCAATTAGAAACGAAACAAGTGTCCATCTGAATGGGCCACTGAATCACTGGCTTACTCGATTCGTTCAAAAATGTATTCATTCAAGGAACAAAACACCTTGTTGCTATGCACAATTCTGCTCCAGACAAGTACATTGCTTGTGCAATGAATATAAAAAACATAAAAACTCATATATGGGTATTTTTTTCTTTAATTGCTTGAATTATAAGGTTATTTTAACTGTATTCTAATAGGCTTCATCGCGCAGTGAATGCTTTTGGACTCTTGAGACGTGTTTTTGTTTGGTTTTGCAAAGTCGGTGACTCGATAATGTCATCTCTCCTATCGCACATACACATAACATTAAGTCAGGGGAATGCTTTAAATTCTAATCAAGGAAAAACCATACCTTTTCTGTTGTCGTCTTTTTAAAGAACTTCAAAAGTTGCGCTTGAACCATTTTCCGCGAAAAATCATGAAAACTTGCTTCAGCGTGTGCGCAGCTTGTTACAGTACCGAATTCTGATTGGCCAATCACTGTTATTCGTGAATTATCTTCTTAAGTAGAGAATTTTAACATTTAATTTGCATGATAAGTTTTACATAATACACAACATTATTAATCTAAACGGGATGGTAAGGGGGATGGAGGTTCAATTCAAGCCTCGCTTGTTCATAACTGTAGACCTGAAAGAAGTGACAGATACAAGAAAAAAAAAGGACACACACACATTATTAATCCAAAGGGGATGGTAAGGGGGGATGGTGGTTTTACTGAGGGGATGCTTTTTGTCATTTTTTTTTTCAACCAGGGGGATGCCATCACCCCCACATCCCCCCTCAATTATATATATATATATATATATATATATATATATATATTGTAAAATATGATACAGTAGGCTTTATAGGGTTAAAAACTTTCTATTCTTCTACTTTTGACACTATGCCTATTACATTATAAACAGCTGTTTTCCAACTTCAGACAGCAATATTTACAATACAGAAGCAGCACAGCATCCTTGACATTAATCCAACTTCTATAATAAATCATTTCAGGTAGTGTGGTAACCAGCGAGAGTGTATTATGATAAATGTCTGAGCGCTGTAGCCTTTTTTGTTGCTGCTGTGGGATAAACACCTGAATTGTGTCCAGCAGGCATTAGTAATGCTCTACTGAGGACAAGCAAATGGATGGAAATCAGTGGGCAGAAGACCAACAGAGATGTGTTTTCAAAAGTATGTTTCCACAATGAAATATCTGAGAACACTGAGGTTTTGTAATGCGATCAAACATAAATATTTATTGACAGAAAATGTTAGCAAAATGCTAGAAATATGGGTAGAAGAAATATGGTATTTTAATATGGGCCTAAGGAGAATGATACATCATGTTCAGAGACCCATAACAGATTGCTGGAGAAGACAAAATACTGATTTCACTTTCTTAACCCTTAAATGCATGGATGTTTCGCCAATCATTATTACATATTTGGGTCTTTTGCTACATCCAGGGGCTTCATGCACTTATTATTTTTGAGGGGGCACAAGTAAAGTTTTGTGGCGGGCGATGGGCAAAGTAACCTAATATTAGTGTAATCTAGTAACTATGCATAAAACCCATCTTTTTACTTAAGTATTAGATATGGGTGTCAATAAAATATTTTTAATATGACTGACTTTGTATTTAACGTCAATTTAATAAAAACTTTGTAAGTTACTAATTATAACACTTTGTACAGAAAGAGAGCAATAGCCTACATTATCAAAGAACATTTTCACTGACTTTAGTCCAGCTAGAGTTGAAGCACTCTCAAAAACTCCCATTATAATCACTGAAACTGTTTACACTGTGAAATGAATATCTTACTTACATTCGTACGCACATCTGCACTTTGTTGTTTATGATGAGAGATTTCGCCAGAGAGCAGAATTCAGTCAAGCCAGCGGGCACTTAACAAAACACCCGTGTTTCAGTGATTACTCATCTGAACGCCTCTGATTGGCCATTGCATTCATAAGCTCAACAGAATCGTGTGTGATTGGTTATAATGTGCAGCACTGTAAAAATGCGTCTGGCTCAGCACCAGCCAAAGCACGGATGCAGATTTGAATTTAGCAGTTGGTGATGTGCCGCACTGAATCAAATATAACCACATTTCATTACACCAAATACACAAAATAATGTTCTTTTTAGCAGCATCATATGACCCCTTTAAATTTCCAAATACCTGCAGTACTCTGACATGCCACAAGGAAAAGTGTGTACGCCTGTTTAGAATCTGATGTGGCACTAAGCACTTTTTTCACATCAAAGACGATTGTATTAATCTAAATGTTGGCTTGGGTTTTTAGCGTACCCCCACTCTAAACTCAAATCTATGCATATAAATCTGTGCATGTATTATAAATGAGGCCCCTGATATAAAGTATGTATGAAGAAATTGTTTGCCACTGAAAGTTTTGGGGCCTCATTTGTAAAAGGTACATATGCACAGATTTGATCTTAAAGTGTGCATATGCTAAAATCCACCTAGATGTTCAGTTCAAGTTTCAAGTTTGTTTAACTATGACGATTTCGCCCTGTTGACCAATAGAAAGCTACTATTACCAATGGATAACTGGAAAATAATAATTAAAAAGGAGCTCCAAACTGCTTCATGAGGTTGGAAACCGAGAAACAGTTCCTTTACCAAAATTGATATTCATGGCGGTTCTCGAAAGTGCAGTCTTCTACAAAAGTAGACAGAACATCTCACTAAAATACTCGGATACTGTACACTGAAATTAGTTTTAGTGAATAAATTCTGAATACATTTTTAGTGAATAAATTCTGATTCCAAAGGGGAAAAAACAGACTCCTTTTGAGACAATTATTTTAAGTTATTTTAACTTAAAAATTCATTTAAATTATAATATAAATACAATATTTGTTCTGAATAAAAGCATGGATAAACACGTGACATATATTACGAACTAATCTTTTTATTTACTGATATTATTATTATTATTATTATTATTATTATTATTATTTATTATTATGTACTTAGGCATTTTTACTTTTCTGGCATGCCTGGCATCCTCCAATACACATCCATAATGCACTGCTTTACTCAATCAAAGCCCAAAGGACTTCATTGTAAGGTAATCTTCAGGTTTCACTTACAGGGTGGGTTTTCATTATTTATTTATTTTATTTTCAGTTTTGTCATTTTAATGACTTTTCTTATGCACCTGCGAATTGTTTTAAGTATATATATATATATAACGAAATGCCAAGGACCAGTCAGGAACGCGTATTCATCTAAATGTACAAAAAAAATGGCGGAGATGTAGGAGAGCATTCTTACCTGAATACCCAAACATTTTCTGGATTTAAACCAAATGTCGCTCAGGTTTTGTAACTAGTTCAACCAAGTTATGAATACTGGAGCTGTATTGTTTATATTAGTTAAAATAAGTCATGACCGACACGAGAAACCTGGGTGTGCGCCATATATCAGATTCGAGAGAAAGTCAGAGCAGGACTTCCGAAGTTATTACACAGAATAAAATGAAAACAAAGAGACGAATGATCGGACTCAAACAGTCCCAGTCTTCGTCTTATCCCACTTCATGCCACTTTCACAAAAGTAATACGGTTGTAAGTCACAGCACAACGCGTGTCAACAATCGCAAAGCAGATGTATGTATGTTTCTCCTTAGAAAGCAGCACTAAAGTACTGCCGCAGTGTCGTGGTGGTAGTACCATTGTACTGAATGATTATCACATCCATGTATAATGTTATTTACGGGACACTCCCAGGTACTTCAAAGATGATTCTACAGTGGAACATGTCCAAAGACCCACGGTATTTCTTCGTAGTGTCGACATGAAATGTTATTTTCCCCATACTAACCGTAGTGTTGTCATTATTATCTTAATTCTCAGATTTTAAAACCCCAAAACGCCGACCAAGAATCAGATTCAACGGTTGTTACAGTGGAGATTCGCCTAATGAGACTGAATCCCCGCAAGACATCATCTGGGATACCAACTCACCCACTCAAAATTTGAATGGCAAGTGTGGTCATAAAACTTAAAGTAGTCTGTATTTATATCCTCTTAAACAATTGTACTGATTAGGGTTTGTGGTTTGGTGGTGTAAGAAAACCTATTATTTTTTTCTTTCATGTATTAGTTTGATTTAAGACACGTCCAACTCTATATTTTTATATTATTCCATATTTCCTTGTCTAATGTAAAACTATTGTACATTTATCGTGGTATAAACTATAAATTTAAAAACTAAAAACAGATAAATTTGTAAGCTGATTGTCATGTTTTATTTTGTATCATAACGCCTTTTACAGATGAATATAACTTTTGTATTTCATATACATTTGTAACCATTCACAGGACAAGGAGATGCGAGGGTCATTGAGATATCAGAGATTGTCAGTAGGATTGCACCAAAAGTAAGTATTAAACTAAGTCAAATATAGAAAGTAAAATGGAAATTATGGGTGTCGCGGTAAATGTAATCTAACAGTCATACTATGTTTAAGGTTAAGGCGGCAAATGAAGGGGACTCAGTGCTCCAGTGGATTGGAGACGGAGTCAGGAGGATCTCAGCACGGTATGAATCCTCTAATCAGTAACATGCCGGATACTAGAAACATGCTGTAAACGTCATACATAAAATGACATGTAACTGTACGACACAGGGAATAGATTAGGGGCACATTTTATATGATACATTTCTAGCATACCAACCATCTCTTCACCATCTTTTTCCCCATTACACCACTGGATCAGTGTTCACCACAGTGACTTTATGAGAAATGTATTGTAGCTTTCAGGATTCTGAAGCCATTGAGGGGAAATTTAAAGCTAAACTCCTGGTCTAATCAATACCCCTGTTGTGGTATATTATTCTGGTCATACCATCCATCTCTAGTACACTGAAAAAAATGGTGTAGGATTTACTTTGAAACATTTTTCTCACTGAAATTGCTAGTAAATGTAAGAAATAATTATATAGAAATGGCAAGTAACATTGAATTAAACACGAAATGTTGAAGTAGAATGACTATAACAGTATTTCCTTGTAAAAGGTTCCATTAATCTTTATTTACAACTTTGAAAATATTTTTCTTTATTTTTCTCAGTGCTTAAAAGCCTTTGAGTCAGTGTCAAAGAACATATTCATAATAACAGAAATCTTTTAAAAATCTACTGTAAAAGCATGTGGGAAGTTTTTAGAAATGTACTTTTTGTATTCATGTTGGTTTCATTGGTTCTGAAAAACTTTTATGCCAATAAAACTTTTATATTGTTGTTGGCTTTATGCCAATATATGTATTCTTAAGCTTTAAAAAGAGTTCAAATCAGTGTACATACGAATTGCATTTTTTATGTATTTTTGAATTATGTTTAAAAAAGTAAGGGCAAGAACTAATGCTAAAAATAGGTGTATATCTGTCAAAGGGGTAAATCTATGGAATAATTGTGATAAGGAATTAAAATGATGTAATTCACTTTGCAAATTTAAGAAAATGTATAAAAACGTGGTGTTAAATAATTATATGACTCATTATCAATAAATTGTGTAAGTATTATTTAACATATTAAGGTAATAGTTGGATTGTGTATTTCTGTAATTATGTATGTTTGAAATTAAGTATTTACATTTTGGGAAATGTATGTAATCTTGTATCTAATCTAGTGAAAAAGTGACGTACATTGGTTAAATATGTATAAAGGGTAGGCTTAATAAGCAAGGCTTCTGCCTACACCTTTTTCAGAAATTGTTAATTTATTTATTTTTTGTGAAAAGTTGTCTGTAAGGACCGAAATAAACAGAATTGATTGACTGACTGAATTAATAGATCCATGCAAGTGACATGTTATTAACCCCTTTGTTTTGGCATACACACTGAAATCACTGTCATAGATTTGTGATTTTCATATTTATGTCATGTTCCCATCTCTTTCCATTAGGCAGAACAATGTTGAGGACCTCATGAAACTTGCCAAGCAGTTTGACATCAATATGACTCGACAGGACAAAGAGAAACAACAGGAGAGCACAGAAAAAAGAAATAAACTCAGTAAGCTACAAAGTGATGGTACAAGCACAACAGAAAGATCAACATCTATCCCAGTCTCGTCAGAATAACTGACCAGCTGCTCATCTCAAGCCCATCAGGAAGAGGCGGAGCTGCAGGCGCTGTTTGACGGTCCCACTCAGCACGTAAGTGGGAGGTTGAGCCCGCCTTCAGTAAACTGCACACCAGAAAGCAAAACTGAACCTGTAGCTCAGGCAGAACTAAAGTCAAGTTCTGCAGCAATCAAGAACACTCCTGTAGATGCACCTAAAGCCACAAAGGTGGACTTTGATGATGACTGGGAAAACGATGATCTTCTGCATGACTCGTTTGTGACTCAGAATGCAGTGCCTTTGAGTGTAGCTCAGAAACCAAGCCCTGCTCAGCCTGAGTCTGTCTCTAGCGAAAGTGATCTTGTGGCCAAGGTTAATCCCTCTGTATCTAAAGGCAGAAGCTTCTGCTTAGAGACTCAACAAAGCACCAGCAAAACCAGCACCTTTACCAAAACACTTCCTGAAGTTAAAACATCTAATCAATGCACTTTTAGGTCGGAGCCGCCTACTTCTGCCCAGAATCATACTACTGAAAAACTGCTAACGACTTCGCCTGTGGACGAAGTAAAGCAGCAAACACATTCATCCCAGAATTCAAGACAAGTTGAGCTCGATAGAATGACCAGAGATTGTGGAGTTTCACGTCAGACGGCTTCTGCTCAGTTTGATGGGGTTTCAGAGGAGGACATGAAGTCTCTGTTTGATTCCGATGCTCTGTGGAATGAAGAAGCCGACGAGGATCTCCTTTGTCAGGCTTGCGATGACGTGGAGAAGTTATCAGCAAGTCAGGAACAGCAAAGACGCAACGAGGAGTACAAAAAATGTGCACATGATAAATCGAGAAGCTTTGCATCTAAAGCACCTTCTTCTTCTGCCGCCATTTGTGCTCAGACCATGGGCATCAACAATAAGGGCCAACCACAAGAACCCACAAAGTCCACACTCATCTTTGCCCGCTCTAATTCAGTACCGTGTCTTAGTGCTCAGCATTATGGGCATACACAAGGCAAAAGTCCCTTAGGACCCAGGCTTGGTTCTGTCAGAGCCACCTCACAGACTGTTAGGCTACACAGCGCAACAGTAGGAAATGCTTCTAACACCCACCATTACACCTTCAAAAGACATCTGTCTGACTCCATGACGCTAACCAACAAAGGTAAGCTTTGTACACTGTGGCGCCTGCAGAACATTAGCTCTGAAATTGCATCATCGAATACTCCTACATTAGATGACTGTAATCTGCAAGTTTGTTTAACCTGTTAAAGGAATAGTTCAAACATAAGTGAAAATTGTGTCATCGTTTACTCACCCTTATGTTGTTCCAAACCCCTATGACTTTCTTTCTTCCGTGGAACACGGGGGAATGTTTTCAGGAATATTCACAACGCTCTTTTCAGTTCAGCGGAAGCACACCAGACTTTTTTTCTCCTTACCAAAAATACATAAAAAGCACCATAAAATGATCGTAACTGTCGTCCAGTAGACTTGAGTGTCACAGTCTTCAGCGGGTGTGCCCAGGAGGGCCACCAGATGACTGTGTTCTGTGAGCACATGGCTTGTGTTGTGTTTGTCTGTTGCCATGTGCTCTCTCCTGTCTATTGTCTTGCCCCTCCCATCTTGTTACCTCGTTATAGTTTAAGTTGCTCCACCTGTGTCTCCCTCGTTAGCCTCCTCGTTTGGTTCCTATTTATTCTCCTTGTGTCTGTCATCCTGTGCTGATCCGTCATTTCTCATTGTGTGTGTTATATGTCTGCATGGAGTGCAGTTTTGAGCCTGCCTGTCTGTTTTTCCCCCTCAGGGTGGTTTGAGTTGCCGAAGAGGTTGCAGCGCCCCCAGAGGCGGCCGATAAAGCTGCAGTGCCCCCGGTGGTGGCCGAAGGGGTTGCAGCGCCCCCAGAGGTGGCAGACGAAGCTGCAGTGCCACCCTCTCGGAAACAGAGGAGGAAGAGGAAGAAGGCTTCTTCCGTCATTCAAGGCCGGGAGGCCTCCCTAGAGCCTGTTGCCCTGCCGGCGCCGCCCAAGCTCCTTGCCCTGCCGGCGCCACCCAAGTTCCTTGCCCTGCCGGCGCCGCCCAAGCTCAAGCTTCACGCCCTGCCAGCTCCGCCCAAGCTCAAGCCTCACGCCCTGTCGGCTCCGCTCAAGCCTCACGCCCTGCTGGCTCCGCCCAAGCTCAAGCCTCATGCCCTGTCGGCTCCGCTCAAGCTTCATGCCCTGTCGGCTCCACTTAAGTTCCGCTCTCTGTCAGCTCTACCCCAGCTGCTTGCCCTGCCGGCTCCCTTCTTGAGGCAGGCTCCGCTCTTGCTGCCTGCCAGGCTGCTGGCCCCGCCCAGGCCTCCTGCCCTGCCGGCCCCGCCCTGGCACCCTGGCCTCCTGCCCGGCCGGCCCCACCCTGGAACCCTGGGTTACCTCTATCCCCAGGGCCTCTTCCACTACACAGGCCTGGCCCACCATCCCTCCCCCTGATCCACCTCCGTTCCGCCTCCCTCCGGGATTGCTCTTGGTGGAGCGTCTGGAATCCGCTCCTTAAGGGGGGGGTTCTGTCACAGTCTTCAGCAGGTGTGCCCAGGAGGGCCATCAGATGACTCTGTTCTGTGAGCACATGGCTTGTGTTGTGTTTGTCTGTTGCCATGTGCTCTCTCCTGTCTATTGTCTTGCCCCTCCCATCTTGTTACCTCGTTATAGTTTAAGTTGCTCCACCTGTGTCTCCCTCGTTAGCCTCCTCGTTTGGTTCCTATTTATTCTCCTTGTGTCTGTCATCCTGTGCTGATCCGTCATTTCTCATTGTGTGTGTTATATGTCTGCATGGAGTGCAGTTTTGAGCCTGCCTGTCTGTTTTTCCCCCTCGGGGTGGTTTGAGTTTGATTTTTGTTTCATTTTCATTATTAAAATAAATAACCATTTCTCCTGCAATTGAGTCCTCGCTTCATCTCCCCGCATGCACCGTGACACTTGAGCACTATATTCCAAGTCTTTAGAAGCCATTTGTGTGATGAACAAATTCAAGCAGTGCTAATCATGACAACAAAATGATGAAATGATGATTAAAATGTTAGTTTATTTAGTTTTTTTATTTTATTTTATTTATTTATTTATTTTTTAATGGAGAACAAAGACAATTGTGCATCGTGATGATCATGATGATTATTTTAATTATTTAATCATGATGATTGATTTAATTCAATTATTTTTTTTTTTTCAAAATTATTATTATTTTTCAATTTTCATTTTAATCATTTTAATAAAATGTTAATTTACATCATAAAAAGCATATCTAATTAATCAAAATTATGAAATAATTAAACATCAATTTATTCAAATGTATCACATTATTAGGGACCTATGAAATCTGTTTTATTCTTCCAAAATTTGGTGTTTTTCATTTTATTTTTCTGGATTTTATTTTAATGGTTTAATAAAATGTAAATAATAAAAAACATGTTGAATCAGTGTAGTTCATAAAACAGTAACAAATTAATAATATACAATAATAATAGTACCCTGTGAACTGTTTTATTTTTTCCAGAAATGCTGTCTCTTGTTTTGATTTTTTTTCTGATTTTTTTTTTATTTAATACAAATTTAATACAGACTTCATATTTATCTTCATATTTCATCTTTTGCACTTTAATATTCACAGACGCTAGCACATTTCATAATTTGATTAATTGAACAGTCCTACTTTTCATCCTAAATTTGCCAAATTCTGTGACATTTTTCCTTTATACTGTATTTTATTTTATTTTTTTAACTGGATTCCACAATTCTGTCTGCTTTTTCTGCATCATACGAATCATATAACCCTATAAAAGATAAGATATAAAATATATAAAATTGGTGGAGGCAATAGTGTTACAATTACTACAATTACAATAGTGTACTCGTCATAGTGTTATTTTTAGGAGATCTCATTTTCACAAAAAGGAATTGTTTTTACATTTTTTTGTTGAATGCTGATGCTTGTTTAAATTAATATATAAAATGTTTGAATATTTGGTTTAATGTTGCACTTTCTCATTGAATAAATAGGACGACATTTTAGTCTCAGTAAAATTGACCAAAATTAATTAGTATTACAGTATGAAATTTGACTCAATTTAAAGGATATTTTTGTCAAAAGACAAAAACTATGACTAAAACAAAACAATGTTCCCTTTCAGTCGGTCACTCTCGACGTCACGTCAGATGACCGACGAATTGGGATCTCGCTTAGAGAGACCAATCTACTTCGAGTGTAAACTAAACG
>NW_015549650.1:1358469-1359062 GCF_001515605.1 Sinocyclocheilus anshuiensis | reverse complement strand
TCCAACGTGACGTCGCCTTTCCCTCCTTCAGGGAACGAGGGTTACCATACGTAACCGAGACGTTAACACCGGTCCTGAAAATATGTCCCTTGCCATCAATCTTAAATCTCGTTTTCACTTGCACATTTTCAAACTTGGCAGTCTGCGATTGGTTATGAGTGTCCTTAGTGTTAAACCATGCAAGTTTGAGAGTTTGGAAACCTGAATGAGACTTTAGAGATACAATGTTGGGAAATATGGATCAGAGTGTAAATCATTTTTGGTTTGTTTCTTTCACAGAACTATAGTGCAACTTATGAAGACTTGAATATTGGTAACACTTTAGTTTAGAGACCAATTCTCACTATTAACTAGTTGCTTATTAGCATGCATATTACTATATATGCATGCCTTGTTCTGCATGACCATATTTTAGGTCCCTTAAAGGAACACTCCACTATTTTTGAAAATAGGCCCATTTTCCAACTCCCCTAGAGTTAAACAGTTGAGTTTTACCGTTTTCGAATCCATTCAGCCGATATCCGGGTCTGGCGGTAGCACTTTTAGCTGTAGCTTAGCATAGATCATTGAATCTGATTAGACCATTAGCATCT
>NW_015549650.1:1357161-1358379 GCF_001515605.1 Sinocyclocheilus anshuiensis | reverse complement strand
TTTTCAGGCGCTGCGTAATATCATTGCGCCTGCTGCACCCATGGTACGGCAGCAAAGTTCCTTGATTATTACGCTGGAATGAGAGTATAGTTCCTAGCCATATCGGCCTAGAAAATTGCAACTTTTCATTTTCCGTCGGTCTTTGTACATGATGTAACTACAGAAGAGTCAAGTTTTAAATAGGAAACGGGTAAAACTCAACTGTTTAACTCTAGGGGAGTTGGAAAATTAGCCAACACTAGGAATTAGTGTTCCTTTAATCCTACCCCATGCCTAAACTTAACAACTACCTTACTAACTATTAATAAGCAGCAAATTAGGAGTTTATTGAGGGAAAACTCTTAGTTAATAATGAATGTGTTCCCTATTCTAAAGTGTTACCACAAATTGTTACAAGATAAAATTTAACTAGTAATTCACTTTTGCGAGTGCTATATTAAACATTGAAACTCAGAGATTACCATTCATGATTTTTTTCATATCTCCCAGTTACACTGCACAGAACCATAACAAAACTTTTGTTTTTGTTGTTTTGCAGTTTTTATTTCATCCCATACGACAGCCAAATGTTCAGCTGCTGAGATTGAGAGGAAAAAGCAGGAAGCGATTGCGAGGAGGAGATTACGGATGCAGGCTAGCCAAAAAAACGGAGCACCTACATAGGACACCACAGAGGAGCCTGTACTGTACCGAATGCCATGGATGTTTAGGGCTCTAAAGGACTAAATTATGTAATTATGACACTGTAACGATTGCAATGAGGGCTGAGAAACATTTCAGATTTCACTCCAGTCCTCCAAATCTTTTACTAAATAAGAGCTTGACTCTAATTTGTCTCTTTGAAGGAAATGTTACTTGAAGATTTCTCATGGTTTTCTGAATAATGTACTGTAATGTTATATCTGTCTAACTGCCAAACTAAATGGCTAAAGTTACAAAAAAGCAATTTCTCGCACATTACGGTTCCGTTATTACAACCCAGTATTGTCAGTAAAATTAATGGCAGATGTCTGCAGTCTGTGTGTGTGTGTGTGTGTGTGTGTGTGTGTGTGTGTGTGTGTGTGTGTCTGTGTGTGTCATCTGAATTGTGAAAGAAAAGGAACAGACTTTGGGTTATGTCTGCAGTAACAAATGTGAGGTTGCTTTCAATTAGTCAAAATATTGAGTCTGGTCTTCCGATTATAGTGTTTACCTGTTGTAAATGGGGCGGGGGGGGGG
>NW_015549650.1:1347834-1356360 GCF_001515605.1 Sinocyclocheilus anshuiensis | reverse complement strand
TTTTTTTTTTTTTTTTGTCTTTATGTTCCATTTTCCTGTTAAAAAAAAGTTATCACAGTATTAAAAGAAGCAAACAAGAAGAAACAAACATGACTTTGTATGCTTGTTGCTTTCAAAAATCTCTGTTAAAACATTTTGAACATTTACCGACTGCGATCTTTGGGTCCCTGTCAGTGCCTAACAACGTAATGACATAATTACTTCCAGAAATTGCAGTTCAGATGTCTAAACCTCATTCATGACAAATTACCGTCTTAATGTGTAATGCTCTTGAATATAATCTTTTAAAAATGACATTTTCTAGGCTAATAATAAAATATCACCCTCCACACCTGGTTTATTGTATATGTCACAATGTTAGTCATTGTGTGCCTCGGGGAATGTGGGCATATCATTGGGATCCGGCCCCCGGGCCCTTCTCAGGTGTAAGTCCCGCAGGTGTGTGCGTGTTTGGACTCCGCCGGTCGAGACGAAGCATAGCGTAAACCCCCTCGCCCCCCACCCTCCTGTCCCACACAATTACTGTAAATCAAATGCCACAGTAATTTGGCAAGAGGATGAGGACTTTTTTATTATTGTGATTATGGTTATGATGATGACTACAATTTATTCCAAGCAGATGATGAAAACGCCGGCTCTACAGGTGTTGAGGTCATTCAATATAGAAGTTGGTGAAGGATTTTTTTCTGTAATGTGGCATTATCAAGCTGCTGTGGAACAGAGTAATGGGTGTTTCGGTATTTTTGCATCAAATATGGAGAGCAATTACTGATTATTGTGATCCACGCCATGCAGTGGGAGCATACTCCGGTATCAAGCTGTAGTGATTGCGTCAAATTACTGTGCCTTGGTGCCAGATGCAATTTGCATTTCAGCATACTTGTTGGTTTGGGCAGAAACAAGATAACGACTCTCAGACTAACCAAGAAGGAAACTAACTGTAAATTAGACTAAAAAGAGACTAAAGTGTTCTTCAGCAGATGTTAATGTGGTGTCTTAAAGCTTAGTGTACAGTGATGACATTGTGCTTTCCCAAGAACTAAGAACACCTAATCTTTATCACTCACCTGGCTTTTCAGTGGTGCCCAATGTAGTGTCATGCCCCCACTTACGTCAAATCAACCAGTGAGAGTCGACGAAAGGTGCTAACTTAAGCTCTGACAGAGTGTGTTATCTGTATGTTAACAGCATTAGGACACAGTATGTGTGACATCTGCCAAGTTTTAAGTTCTTTGAACTTCAACAGCCTGGGAAATTATAGGTCTTAAAGGGCCAGTTCACCCAAAAATGGAGTTTCTGTCATTATTTATTTACTTTCATGTGATGCCAAACCCATATGATGTTGGAACACAAAATGAAATGTTTTGAAGAATCTTCATGCCAGCCTTTTCTAAATGACAGTTTATACCAAATATTTTTACGCATTCGATATTTCTCTATTATAAACTCTTGTTTCATGAATAACTTTAACATCCACATAACCTTTGTGTTGCTCGCAAGGTTCTTTATAGAGGAAATAGGTTATTTAGATTATTAAAATGTTCTTCACACTAAGAAATTTTTTTTTTCTTTTTAGAAAAAAGATCGTTTTCAGTTTTCTGTTCACTGAAAGGTTCTTTGGGGAACTAAACGTGGTCCATATGACCCATGTATTATATCACTATATGAGTCTTCTGAAGTCATACAATAGTTTTGTTAGGCAAGAAGAAGGTGAAAACTGAGAAGATGATCAGTGAATAACTTAAATTGTCGAGTATATATGATATATAAATAGTACATGTAAATGAGTAATGTTTGATGACAAATAAACAGGGAAATCTGGGTGCAGGTAACATGAATAAAGACACATTTAGGCCTACATATACTACCAACACAATCTCAGAGCAATTCGTACCTATTTTATGTTTTGGCGAACTGGTGGCTCGTAGAGGGCTGCAGCAATGACATCAAAACCCAGAAGACTAATTATCATTCCCTTTAGACTTTACTATGGGTTTTTATTATGGGGTTTTTCAATTTATGAGTAAAACAATGTCTGTGGTAAATATAAATTTACAAATACTTGGACGTTTTGCTCTACAATGTAAATCACACACACCATTACCAAAAACGTGGATTTTGAGTTTCTATTTAAAAACGTATGTTTTTAATAAGTAACTATATAAAAATGCTTGGAGTGTGAGTGTGTGCAGTTGTCATGATCCCAGCCTGTGTTCCCCTGTCTTGTGTTAAGGACTCTTATTATGAAGTGTATTCTCCTATTGTTTCTGTGTCTGCTTCCTGTGTTCAGTTCCTGTTTCCCTGCTTGCCATAGTTTCCCTTGTTTGTCGCCATAGCAACCCTATAGTTAGTTACCCTGACAATTAATCACATTCACCTGTCACTTGTTATCCCTTGGTTATCTTGTGTGTATATATACCCCAGTGTTTCCTCTGTTCTTGTTCCGGTGTCATCCTAAATAGCTGAATCATGTGCTTGTTGTCAGATCTGTTTTCCTTGCCCGTGTCTGGATTTTTGGATGTTTGTTTGAATAAATGTTTGTGACTGCACATGGATCCTGCTTTCCATCATTCTGAAGCAGCCATGTTACGGCAGTTTACAGTGTACAACAAAATGTCCAAGAATCTTCAAGTTATGTTTACCACAGATTTTATTTTTTCATGAATTGAAAAACCCCATTATAAAAACCCATCAGAAAATCTCAAGGGAACTCATGCCGTATTCTTCCAGGTTTTGACATTTTGGCTGCAGCACTCTATTCTCATGAATTTGTATGGTCTCATTCGCAAGTTTTTGTACGATCAGCTCACGGCCCACTGATTTAAGAGAGGTTTAAGAGATTAGGGGTGGAGCTTCATGTTTTTTTGTTTTTTTAATTGCATGTTTTCATACGAATCATCACATATGAATTTATAAAAAAATCGCCACCTCGTAAAATAATAATGTTTCTCATGAGGTCGGTATACCACTGACCTTGTGTAACCCCTCTCTCCCGGGTCCTCACCGCCACACCTCGTACTCGTTCTGAGTGGGTCTCGAACCCGGGTCTCCGGCATGGGAGGCGGTCGCACTAACAAGGAGGCTAAAAACTGCAGTCAGTCGCTAGTGCGTCTCTTGAGATCAGGCGAGTGAGTTAATAGATATATGAACAATTATATCATACAGAAACAAGCACAAAATTTGCTTGACCAGCCACAACATCAGCATGCAATGTGAACACAGCAGCAACTGAATGCTACCCCAGATAGTCACGCAGTGTGAAAACAACGGCGATCCGACGAGTTTGATCCTCACTCCCATCCGGGACATGGCATCAATGTAACCCCTCTCTCCCGGGTCCTCACCGCCACACCTCGTTCTCATTCCGAGTGGGTCTTGAACCCGGATATCCGGCATGGGAGGCGGACGCACTAACAAGGAGGCTAAAGACTGCAGCCACTAGCATCAGTCGCTAGTGCGTCTCTTGAGATCAGGGGAGTGAGGTTTACCTGCACAGCACCTACCGCTGGCCTCCGTTACACTTGTAACAATGCAAAGCTGGTTGAAAATCTGCAAATGTATTGTTTAGGAAGATCTGGAATAGCCTGTAGCACAGGTGGCATAGACTTAATATACCTTGAAGCTATAGAGGCAGATTCTTTACAGTACATTTTTCCTTTCGTGATCCACATTAAAAATAACCGCATACAGGTTTGGAACGACGTGAGGATGTGAATAAAATCTGAATTTTCATTTTTGTGTGAACTATCCCTTTAAGCCCTTGTCATGCCATAATCATGTCAAGTGAGCTTTTCTTTTTGGTACTGAACATGCAAACAGAACATGAGATACTATCTAACAGCAGACAATTTGATGGTTTTCCCATGCATTATGCCATGCTAGAAATTACTGTTGTTGTCAGATTACGACACGAAGGTATGACTAATACACAAAACAGTGGAGCGGGGGCGCAAAGGGCTGCAGTTGTCATCAAGCTAAATGAACTGTGAATATTTTCACGGTGCGTGTCATTAGCAGCTTAGACTTGTTTCAACAAGGCTTACCTGAGGGCTCTATTCATTGGCCCCCAGGTATGAACGGGCTAATGCACACTCTAAAGCAAAGCCTTCTCCCCTCCGCAGGCATCAAGCTGAAAGAAGCCTCATGTTTTCTCCATTATGAGAGCATTCCTGTGCAGACAGGTCGGTCAGTAGATTGCACGTGGACCATTCATTTGAAAAGGGCCATTATTACAGTATATCTTTCAAAATATTTCTAGGATATGACAAACCTGCCATTGGTGAATAGTTTTTGTTTCTTACATTTTGCTTTGCTTTCTAATGTGCATTCATTCTTGTAGATGGGCTGCAAACTTTTTTTGTTTGTTTTTGGTTTCCTATTATGCATGAGTCATTGCTTCAGTAACCTTTGGTTGCTTGTGTTGTTGTAGTCAAAATGATTTGTGTGCTATATTCCAAGCCTTCCTTTTTGTAGAAAAAAGTACACTTTAGCATACTTTTAAAAAGAGTACATATTATGGAAATTATATAGTTTAAAATATTATACCTATGTGCGAACTGAATGTAATGTTTTCAGACACTTAACTGCATGTTATTTACAGTTAAATGACAACGTGTTTATTTAGCTTAAATGCAATTAGTTGAACTTAAGATTGCTTTTTTGACCCACTTAAGTAGGACTCCAGTACAACTTTATATGTAATTTCATAATTACTTCTGTTGTCTTTGAAATATGGTTAAAGCATTATTACAAAGTGCACCTAAGTGTATTAAGAAACATGGTTAATTACAGTACACGTTCTTTAAGTACACTTAAGTGACCTTTTATTTCATTAATATTATATTATCTGCAAGTGCAACAATATTTTTTTATACTTTTAAGATCTGAAGTAAAATGCAAGTGCACTTTCAGTGCAATTGAGCACACTTCTTTTTCACAAGGTGTCTGAAGGCATAAGATATTTTTGTGACTTGACCAAGTCAAATCATCCAGTGAGAGTTGACAAAAGGTGCTAATTTAACCTCTGACAGAGTGCGTTATCTATATGTTAACAGCATTAGGACACAGTATGCATGACATTTGCCAAGTTTACCATTCCTTAGAACTTCAACAGCCTGGGGAATTACGGAGCTTAAAGGGACAGTTCACCCAAATATGCATTTTTTTTTTTTCTCAGCATTACTATATAGTTCTTACTTAACTGCTGTGCTGTTTGTTTGGGAAAGACCAAAGGAGAAATGTTTCATAATGGCCTCATTCACCATACAAGTACCATAAAAGTGCTACAAATGTACTATATTCAGAGTCTTCTAAGCACCACTAAAGCTCTGTATAAGGAACAGCCCAAAATGTAAGTTTGTATTCATTGAACATCTTTCCATCTTCTGCAGCTTATAAATCTC
This sequence comes from Sinocyclocheilus anshuiensis, assembly GCF_001515605.1. Classification (NCBI taxonomy): domain Eukaryota; kingdom Metazoa; phylum Chordata; class Actinopteri; order Cypriniformes; family Cyprinidae; genus Sinocyclocheilus; species Sinocyclocheilus anshuiensis. The sequence continues at coordinate 1,350,958 of NW_015549650.1, read as the reverse complement.
ATTCTACAGTCTGCATATTCTGGCATGATGTGTTTTGTTAATATATATATATATATATATATATTAAATAGGAAATTCTGTTCCTCGCATATAGTATGGCTTAAGAAGACTTAAATATAATGCACGCAAGCCATATGGATTCATACTGATTCCCTTAATTTGATAAGACCCCAGTCTGCAAATTTATTTGAAAACATTTGTGGTATGACAAATCTCTGGAATCGGTTTAAGCTTTTCCACAGCAGATTACAGGGCATGCAACACAGTATGCATGACATTTGCCAAGTTTACCATTCCTTAGAACTTCAACAGCCTGGGGAATTACGGAGCTTAAAGGGACAGTTCACCCAAATATGCATTTTTTTTTTTTCTCAGCATTACTATATAGTTCTTACTTAACTGCTGTGCTGTTTGTTTGGGAAAGACCAAAGGAGAAATGTTTCATAATGGCCTCATTCACCATACAAGTACCATAAAAGTGCTACAAATGTACTATATTCAGAGTCTTCTAAGCACCACTAAAGCTCTGTATAAGGAACAGCCCAAAATGTAAGTTTGTATTCATTGAACATCTTTCCATCTTCTGCAGCTTATAAATCTCATTCTACAGTCTGCATATTCTGGCATGATGTGTTTTGTTATGACAAGCGAGTCCATGGTGTTAACATCGAATGTCAATGTCTTCAAACCTGGTGTGGTGTATAAACTTCTCATTCATTCATTCCTTCATTCATTCATTCATTTATTCATAAATAATATGGTTCAGTGGTTCAGATGGGGGAAACATTCTCAGTGACTTAAATTTTGATTTGTTCCTCACCTGTATTACTGTCAGTATCACTGACACACTATTACAGTTTTCGTTATATAAGTGCTTAATCAAAAATGAGAAATGTTGCTTGACAACTATAGCTGATGTAATATATATGCAAATTTATTTGAAAACATTTGTGGTATGACAAATCTCTGGAATCGGTTTAAGCTTTTCCACAGCAGATTACAGGGCATGCATTGTGTTGCTTTCAGAGTTTATTCTTTCTGCAAACATGCATGTTGTTGCAGATGGGCTGCAAACCTCTTTTTGGCTCGCTCTCATGCATGAGTCATTGCTTCTCTAAACTGTAGCCTGTGGTTTCTAGTGTTTTGAGGTTTTTGTTTTTCTTTCTGCCTTTATCGGATTTCTTATCGAGATATTCCCCTATCTAACTTTATTAGGCTTACTGATAAGAAGCCACAGACCGAAGCCTTTTTCCCTTAAACATTTCTCCATTGCACAAACTCTGTCCAACAAATAACCCTGTCACTGCATTCCTTCAGCCTACATCTGCCAACACCTTCTCGCTACAATGGCTTCAGTATTTTTATTTTTTTTTTGGCATGCCATCATTTGGCGGCGTGGGCTGTAATGGTGTGCTGACAGGTTTAGGGTGAGGTAATTTTTTTTATATACACCAGATCAGCCCCTGAGGAACTGTGCAGCCTGTGGGCTTCAGCTTTTAATCAAACGGACTTATTATGAACTAATTGTTGATATAAACTTTTAACGGAGTGGACAAATCACTTTCCGTTCAGCACATTGTCATTTCTGACAAGTCTTTTCAATGCACTTGCAGCACATTTGGTTTTGATTGCGTGAGCTGTGGTGTATGTGTTCAGTAATGATGCTAACACTGGTGGTGTGTGTGAATAAGGCTTGCTCATGCTGAGCAGTGCTTCAGTTCATTATGTGTTAGAAGACTGCATAAAGAAGTCTCTGATTGAAATCCCAGCTGTCCCACACACACACACATATACACAGACTACATGAAAAGTGCAACAGAGTGCAGGTCTGTCTGCTTCTCCATTGCACTGAGCTCCTCTGCTTTCCTCTCCAGTCCTCTCTCGCTCAGGTCGACTTGACTTCCCTGTCCCACCTGGATATGGCACATCCCATAACACCTAACCATGCTCCGAGTGAAAGTCTCTTCCACCTCTCCAGCCTTCCATCAGTGGCAGCAAATGGAGGTATTTGTTACTGTCAGCTCATCTGGCCTCCATTACATCCCTCAGTATTTTTCTCCACTTTTGGCCGAGGCACAATGTTTTTGTTTTGCAGCTTCATTATGCTTTGGTTTTGCAATTTTGTATGTGCATTTTCATAACGTCCAGCTCTGGAAAACGAGACGGGATTGTTTTCGATGTTCTCTGCAGTCTGCCAGAAGTATGACCTTGAAAAGAAAATCCCCCTAAAATTAGGTCTGGTTTATTAGAAAGTCGCAGCACACACTTACATGCTCCAAGATGATCAGGATGGCCTACGCTTACATACTAGTGCATGTAGACAAAGGCATATAATTATTATTATTTGAAAACTAAGCATCATGATTATTGTAGGTAAAATGTTTGTCTAAAATGCTTAAACAGAAATAACACATTCACATGTATAGAATTTGTCAGTGCACATGGTGCTGGGTAGATTGCTTACAATTTGTAGTCCGGTACTGATCACAAATTTCATGAGGAAAATTGTGGTTAGTAACAATCTGGATTACACATATTAGGTAATGAAGTCTGACTACTTTTTGATTACTTTTAGTTTACTTACACGTTTATCAAATAGACTTGAATGGGATTATTGTGTACCATATTAATAAAAAAAACTACAAAAACAAAGAGAAAGAAATATATATTTCATTCTTTGTTATCAATGTAATGAGGTGCAATAAACATTACATTACAGCAGGGTTTCACAAACTGGGGTTCACGAAAAAAAAGAAACAGTAGGGTGTTGATGAAAAACCATTCAGGCTATACAATTTTTTTTACCAGTATGTGTGTTCCTTGGGAATTGAACCCACGACCTTTTGTGCTGTTAACGCAATGCTCTACCACTGAGCCACAAGAACACTATATAAGTATATAAGTGTTGTAAAATTTGAAATAAAAATAAGAACTGGGGAAAAATCAATCAATTATGAATAATTTACTGCCATTGTGTGAATAATATGTAATCATGTAATCCATAAAAAAGTAACTGTAATAATGAACATAAATGTAATAAAATCTAATTAGAAGTAGTTAAATTTTCGAATCTGATTACGTAATCCAGATTACACATAATCACTTACTATCCAGCACTATATAT
>NW_015549650.1:1320793-1347573 GCF_001515605.1 Sinocyclocheilus anshuiensis | reverse complement strand
CTCCCGCACTATATATATACATATATATATATATATATATATATATATATATATATATATCCTCATGAAATGTGCATCCACAGACACATTAAAAATATTTAAGAAGTAGTAAAGTATTTTTGGTATAAATATTTTTATATACGGTGTATGAATATGAAGGTCCAACACAAGCTACTTTTAAACAAGCAGTTTTTTTTAATGAATGAATGAATGAATGAATTAATTAATATAAGTGCATCCTCATGCACAGATATATTCATACACACAAGCACTGCCCAGCGCACAGGGACACATTATTCACACTCACACACACACACACACACACACACACAAAGCTGCATTCCCCTTCCATCAAGCAAGCCAGTAAAAAGTCTGTGACTATGATCAATGTTTATTGCTCTTGGCACTTCGTCAGAAGTTCCCTTACCTGGATGTGCCTAATTAATCGTGGCAGGCTCAAGAAGTGCAAAGCAACTCATATATGGAGATGAGATCAGCAGCGGAGCAGAGCAGAGAGGAGACAGGCTGGGCCGGGCTCTCTGCTGACTGGAGATCAGCCTCTGCACCCGAAAAAAATATGTTGCAACCTGAATCATAGCCTTACAGGCAAAGCGGGAGTTCCCAGTTCAATTACACAAGCTGCAGGCTCGTGCAGTTATGCATTAACAAATAAATAAATGAGTTTTTGATGCTAATAAAGCTCTGGCTCGGAAACGTTTTACATTCACTTTTTGCCATCACAACTAGCAGACTCAGAAGAAAATGACTGTCTATGTGTATGAAGGGCACACTTTCTGTGAATATGTTTTATTTTCCAGCTGTCTTATTACATTTTTTCTTTTTTTTTAAGATTTCTGTTGTGAGACCCACATTTTGCATTCAACCCTGTTACCACTGTTAAAATTGTGACACCCAGGAAGTGACATCATTTGGGCCCTTTGTTAGGAGGAAGTAAATAACCTAATTCCATTATCTCAGTCTCTTCACAAGTTCTGCCAACTGTTACTCAAAATATAAATAAATAAATAAATAAATAAATAAATAAATAAATAAATAAATGTAATAAAATAAAATAATATAAACCCTGCTGAGTTAGTTTAATTTGCAACCCTGCTTCCCATCTTTAATTATTATTAGCAAAAGAATGCAAATCAGATTTTCTAAATTAAAAATAGAAAATGAGCTCATATAGTAATTAGTTTTTTATTTTCTGAGTTTGATCACCAATGATTTCTGAAGCTGGTGTCTGACCATTCTTGAATAAATAGAAGCATACAGTATTTATGGAACATGCTGGAGACATGAATTTATGTTTAGCGTTATTGACACACATACACACACACACACACACACACACACACACAAGATTAGAATTTTACCTGGGTTTAATGTGTAATTGATTTTTGTCTAGGCACTGCAGTAAGAATGTAGTTTGTGACTGCGGCGTCTCACTTCAGATTAACTGAGGTGCTTTCAGCACTCTAATGAGTGTTGTAAATTACTGGCCTTAAAGCGAGTCTCCGCCATGCTGCAAGAGATTGTATTTTAAAGAAAAAAAAATGGCCATGAAATTTATCATTCTTCTGTGATATGAATGAGTGAGACTACTTTCACTTAACGTTAAAAGTAGGTCCGCTGATTTACAACATGTCATTTCCCAACAAGAAGCAAAAATGTAATTCAGGGATAGTAAAACACTTTACGATGCATTATTAAATTGACAATTTAATGTGCTAACTCAAAAATGTGTTAGCAGAAAATATACTTATATTTGAAAATACATCAAATAGGCCTCTGTTAAACAAAACAAGCAAAACTAGTCCCAAAATATAATCTTTTTCCAACTTTTATTTAAGCAGTGCTGAGAAGAAGATCCTAGTCTATATTCATAAAAAAATAAGATTGGTTGCTTTATATGTTGATGCAAAAACTACTCGAGACCATTAATCCCTTACTAGCCAGTGATATTCACAATAGCTGGTTGAGCAGGTTTTTCACATTAGAGCTATGCTACTATATTGTGTATTTTAGCACAGCTACTCTACAGTATTGACCAATCATCATCCAGAACTGCAACTGTCTGTTGTGCAATGAGCATTAGGATAAAACATCACATTTTTAACAGCAGGCTACAAGGTTTATTGTTTAAGCCTTGCATGATTTCAGGTGATCATGTGGTATAATTCAAATGCTGAAGGCAAGACCAAGAATGTATAACTATAAGGATAACTGTATTAGAGTCCATGCAGTCACATTGTGTACTGTCAAGCTGTTTAAAGTCAGGTAGACGTTTTTATTTTTTTATTTATTTATTTTTTTTTAATCCACTGGAAAGGTCATTCTGAAACCATATTGTTTCTCTATTTCGTTATTGGTACAGTGGTGTAGACTTTGCTATTCATTTAGAATTAAAACAATTATTAAAACTTTATAGTTATAGTTATTGTCCTTGATGTGAATGGCCCTTAAAGGAATAGTTCACCCAAAAATGTACAGTGGGTACGGAAAGTATTCAGACCCCCTTAAAACCATGTGATATTTCAGTTTTTCTTTTTTAATAAATCTGCAAAAATGTCAACGATTCTGTGTTTTTCTGTCAATATGGGGTGCTGTGTGTACATTAATGAGCACAAAAAATTAACTTAAATGATTTTAGCAAATGGCTGCAATATAACAAAGAGTGAAAAATTGAAGGGGGTCTGAATACTTTCCGTACCCACTGTATATTTGCTGGATATTTGCTCATTCTCAGATCTGGAGAAATAGCTTTCCATCACTTGCTCACCAAAGGATCCTCTGCAGTGAATGGGTGCCGTCAGAATGAGAGTCCAAACATTTGATAAAAACATCACAATAATCCACAAGTAATCCACACCACTCCAGTCCATCAATTCATGTTCTGGGAAGCGAAAAACTGTAGGAAACAAATCCATCATTAAGTCGTTTTTAACTCGAAACTGTTGCGTCCAGCTGAAATAAGAGTCCTCTATCCATAATATTGCTTTCTCCATTGAAAAAGTCATCTTGTTTGAATCAGGAGAGAAATATGCAAAGATCACAAGCAAAAACAGTCCAAAATGATTCTAAACAAATATGTTGGTGGATTTTGATGTGAGAGGACAACAGGGGATGGATATTCCACTGGAGGAACTATTATGGATTATAGACTTGTGTATGGATTATGATCCATACCATTATCATATCATATATCATATAATGGATTATGATGAGCAAGAGATGTCATGCAAAATTTTTCCAAATCTATTCCCATGAAGAAACAAACTCCTCTACATCTTGTATGGTCTGAGGGTGAGTACATTCCTTTATTCCTTTAATAATTAGCGCTAATCCAATGATTTTAGAACCATCTTCGTATGCTTTCGTGCATTATGAATTAACATACCATGAATTAGCATAATTAAGCTAATTCAACCTCAGAAACATTATTATCAACCACAACCACCACACAAGTCCACCTTTCCATTCTATGCATAGTATACATATAAAATACATTATGTTTACCATGCCCCGTGGCTGTTATGGAAATCACATGACTTTAATTGGCAGCTGTGAACGATAGCACCTGCAAACAACTTGGCGGTTGTTCTCGTGGTCTGGCAGGAGTCTTACTGCGCAATTTAAACAAAGACTGATCATTGAGGCAGAAAAAAGTAGGGTTGCGAGGAGAAAGGGAGGCCTGACAGCTCGTGATTGATGATCGGCCGGCACCCTAAGCCTGACACCCACCACTCACCCGTTCTGCATTTACAACAAAGTCACCAGTGTGTCGTCCGCCTGCGCCCTACCCCGGCGCAGCCAATCAATATGCTGTGGCCCAACACTCCAAATCACACTCGACCACATACTGCTGAGTAGACACAAGACACGGGAGGGCACATCGTACATGTAGATTAAAAATCTGCCAACGGTAACCTTAGCGAGGAGTGTGGAAGCACGCACTTACACCCAAGACACTCACGTTAAGCACCAAACTGTATGCCTGCTCATGCTGAGATGAACCAAGGGCTATAAGGACAAAAATAGCGAGCCATGCCAGAATAATCAAGCTCTCAGTGCAACTGTTTTGTAAACACTTGAATTACAAGTTTACAATTCCACTGAAGTGTTTACTTTTTCGAAATATCACATGAATGAAAAGTCAACCCAAACCAACCACTTTCCAAAGAGAGCAACTCTCTATGGAAATTCTCTCTATGAGAATAGACATTTGATGCATTCACAGGCAGAGAAATGCTACAGTACACAACAGTAACAGGGTGATTCTGCAAAACGGGTGCCATTTATGTCCCTCATATACATATGCATAACAAAATAACAATGATTATGGGTTTATTATGTATGCATGCTACTGTAAGGCCACATTTATTTGATATACAGTAGAGCAAATGTACAGTAAAACAGTAACTGAAATATTATTACACTTTAAAATAATTATTTTCTATTTTCATATATTGTAAAATGCAGTTTATTCCTGTGAATTTTCAGAAGTAATTTCTTATTATTATCAGTGTTGAAAACAGTTGCTGCTTAATTTTTTTTTTTTTTTTGTGGAAACAGCGAGTGATATATATATATATATATTCAAGGATTGAATAACAACAAGGATTCTTTAATGAATAGAACATTCAAAATAAATTTCAGTCCTGTTACTGATAGTAAACAACTGATCACTGAAAAGTGGAAATTTAAATATGTAGTTGCATGACTTTGAGCACAAGAACTGCAATATCAAATTAAACTGTAGAACTGTCAACCCTGTTACCTTTCTGAAGGCATAAATATATCCCACTCTATTAAAACATATTTAGCTTGTGATGGCACAATGCAACTTATTTATACTGTACTGAATTACCCATCACAGAATAACTCACTTTTTTCTGGTTTGTGATAAAAGATATTTTCAGGGTTATGATTCTGGTGGGTGAAATAGAGAAGATGTGTTTTCAATTAACGCCTGTTCCAGGGACTGATTGTAATACAATCTAGTACAGATTTAAATCTTTTTTGCAAATGTTCAGATTTGTGTATGTGTGTGTGTGTGTGTGTGTGTGTGTGTGTGTGTGTGTGTGTGTGTGTGTGTTTCTGCTAACAGTTATTATCAGTCATAAAACTAGAAGTAGTAATAAAATATATAATAGTCTTACTGAAATTATTTATTATCATGATTTTTTTTTTTGTTCTTTATAGTTTGGTCATCATCTGCCAAACCAGACTAATATTCATATGTTGTCCATAATTTGCTTCCAGATTGCCATTCAAGTCAAGCAGTCACTGACTCAAGGACACATGAATCTAAATCAGCAGAAACCCTCCATACAGCAAAGAGATGGCTTACATGGAGAATATGCCATTTGCTGCAGTATTAGCATGTATCTCTCAGTTATCAAGAACCATCTCTCTTATCTCTCTTATCAAGTACCATTAGTGTGAATAGAATAAATCAGGACAGTATGTTAGAGTTTTGTTTAAACCTACTGCTTCACAGTGCTGAAAGTAAAATAAAACTTAAATAAATCTATGATCTATCAACTCAACTACTGGACTTTGTTCAAATTATCCGTTTAAAAATATTTCAGTCCTGTCTGCTCCAAGATATTACAGAAAAACCCACAGAGCCATTTTCAGAAATGATTGCCTCCAGACATAGGAAATATCTTGAAGGATATGAGCAAATCTATTTTAAATTACTAGGTACATAATTTGCCTTTCTCCAAAATCATCTTCAAGATAATGTTAGAGCTCCAATAGTTATTTTCCTTCATCACTAAAGTGATGAGTGATGAGTGTCATATTAGTATTGAATTAATTTATCCCATTAAAATAACATTCATGCCTCATGAAAGGTGTGCATATATCTATTCATGAGCGAATAATGGAATGCCTTTCCATCATAATTATGTGCCATGCATAACTATTTACACTCTCTCTCAAAGAACATTTTAATCACCACTTTTCAAAACTGTTAAAAAAAAAGTCCATCTGAATGAAAAATGTCTTCACCTGAACATATCAAACTCTTTAAATCAATATAAAATGAATAGTTTTAAAAATCTGGTATAAAATGCTCATATACTTACACCTGTGACTACACACACACATATATACATACATACACACACATATATACATACATACACATATATACATATATATATATATATAACAAAGAGTGAAAAATTTAAGGGGGTCTGAATACTTTCCGTACCCACTGTATATATATATATATATATATATATATTTCAGTTAGAATAACAAACTAATGTTTGGCAGACATTTTTGTCTGATTATTAATATTAATAAATGTAAAATAATAGGAATGAATTTAAAAATAAATGAATAAATAAATGTGTTTATTGATCAATGGTGTCTTTTATCATATTTCTGTTTTATAAAGCAATAAACTACATAAATGGGTGTTAATTTTTAATTGTAATAAAATAAAAAAGTAATTTTATAGTTAATAGTTAATTTTTCTAGTTATGATGTGGTTTCTCTTTTCTTCGCTCTGTGTTTGGCGTATTTCCTTGCTGCATCCCATGGCCTGTGTGTAACACAAGCTCTGCATCAAGTTACAATAGTGACATCTAGTGTGTCTGTTCATGTTTCATGTTTCTAAAGCAAGTGCATGCAGGGGGTCTGCTTGAGAGAATCAAGCTGTTTAGGACACCACCACTACACATCCTAACATTTGACTTCCACTGATAACTCTTGTTTGTTTCTCCAGACTGCTGGAAAAACAAATGTAGGACCTATTTTGAGGACATGGAAATAATTTCTGTTCCCGGTTACACCCGGTATTTGGAGAGTCCACTTTGATCATTCTACTAACTATAACTTTTCAACTAGATGTCAACTAACTCTCATTAGTGTATTGTTAGACTGTTAGGTTAGGGTTAGTGTTAATAGAATAAGTTGACATGTTCTTGAAAGGTTACTTACAGTCAGTAGAATGTGTGTTGGGTGACCATCAAAATAATTAATTGCAGAAGTGTAATACTGAGGGTCAGAGGTCTAAAAACAAATCAAAAGCAGAATGGTTTAGGAAAATCAATATAGTGCTGTAATATTCTTGATGAATACATTTTATAAACAAATAATCAACTGTTTACATCATCATGATAAATAATAATAATAATAAAAATACAACAGTCCAAACAAGAATATTTTGTATTTAGCACATGCGTTTGTTTTTGCGTGTGTTGTGTGGTTAAGAGCAGTCTAAAGTGGTGGGCAGTATGCATAATGGAGTTCCCATGCAGCTGTAAATAATTCAAGCAGCAGGAAAAGAGGGTAAGCATTGACCTGCTGCATTTTCATACATTAATCTCATCCTGACTAATGGCAGAATGCGCTGAGAGAGTGAGAGAGAGAGAGTGAGAGAGAGTGAGAGAGTGAGTGAGTGAGTGAGAGAGAGAGAGACACTTCTGTTCACAGATGTCATGTGTTTTCCGGGTTGCTAATGGAGGTAAAGTCAAATATCTCCTGTGCTGCTATGCTCTGTGTGGTGGGAATATTCTATAGGAAAGAAATGATGTTTTCTCTTTTCAGCACTTTTGTTCTTTTATTTGTTAATAAACATTATTAAAAAATGTTATTATGTTTGTGTACAGTTACATTACACAAAAATAAAGGAAATCAATATGCAAAAACGTCTCAGGTTACGCATGTAACCATGGGGGAACGAGACGCTGCGTCTCTTTGCCATACTCCCTGCATCCCTCAAAAAGAAAGAGCCTACTAACTCATATTACTGCCAAAGACGGAAGATCAGCGTACTCAGTACGAAGACCTCAAGTGAGGGGAGTACTCAAAAGCTCAACCTAAGAGCGACTTAGGAGGCCCACCAAAGCCTAACAACCTAAACAGCCACAGAGCTCTGTTGAAAGAACACGAGGAACTGTGATCTCAGCATAGCGACCCTCAAAGGGAGGGGGAGCTACCAGGCTCATGAACAGCTGATCAGGGAGGCTCACAGAGAGCCTCAAAAACCCTGAAATAACTGCAAATAAAAATACTGGGGAGCAGAGTGCTCAGTATAACTCTCTCGGCGAGAGGAGCAGAAACCATGCTCAACCTAAATATTCACGTACCTGGGCTGAGAGGATGAGGAGGCTCAAAGGAGGCTCAAACAAGAGCCTAACAACTCAAAAAACTTGCCATTACACCAAGTCAGGAGCCTCCTTCACCAATAATGTAGATATCTCACATTATACACAGTTCCTATTCTGTAAAATAAAATAAAACCAAAAAGGAATTCTGAAAGAGAAAGCACTCCTCGTCAGATTCCTTCCATGCCCCGCCTACAATCCCCGTGATCGGTCTGATTAACTGCCTCAGCAGCCGCGAGACCCGAAACGCGGGTGAGAGGCGCTCAATTCTCAAAGAGAATCAGGCATACAGGCATTCTCAACGCGATCACATCTCGCAGCGTGGCTAATCTCCGTCGAGAGCCAAACACACTCTGTTCAAACACTAAATTCTCTCAAGAATCAGGCAAGAACAGAAACCGCCGCGAATGCATCGCATTAAGCTTGTTCAACTCCCTCGAGAGGCGAACGCGCTACTTTGGTAGGTGAGCTAGTCTACGACGCTGGCGAGCTTTGAGCCTGCCTGTAGAGGTTTGTGGCTCGGGTCCTGGCAAAAGCGATTTGGCTGGGGCAGGGATGGTGTTCCTTGAGTCCTTGACTTAAGGAATCCAGTTTTTGGGCACTCATCCCTCAGCATGGCGGCGTGGGTAGACCGTTCCCCTAGCGCCCTCTAGAGGACGCAGCGTGGCGTTCCCTTTCGAAAGGGAACTAGAAATCAGTCATCTGGGGTATATGGACTGACCTTTTGTCTCTATATAAGACTGTAGATTCTGATATATTATTTATTATTTGTAGAGTAGGCATCCCCATACAGTGTATCAGTAGGAGTTCTTGGTAATTCAAGTAAACATTAATCTAATTGCATTTTCGCTTTGCACATAAATAGAAGCAGCATTAGTGATCACCGGAGATGAATAAATCTTGCATCAAGTCTTTGTTATTTGCAGAGAGCAAGAGTTCCTAATGGTGAACTTTTCCCATTACCTGCCCTCACCTGTGTCTACTGGGCTGCCTACAAAGGGAGCCTTTTAAGGTATCATAGACAAGCTCTTGACATGAAGACTGTTCCGAAAGAGTCAAAATCATAAAATTATTTTGGAATGCATTGATATAAGAAATTAATTGTAAAGAAGCCTCATTAAATCCATAGAAATTTTGTATTTCAAACAGGGTAAAAGTCCATTATATATACTGTCTTCAAAGTTTTGGTCTGATGATAAACTCTTAAATGCACAGAAGCAATATGATGGAGTATGTTGTGAATTTCAATGTTTCCCCAAAATAACTGCATCATTTGCATAACACATTAAAAAAAGTATGATATTTTTATTAGAAATGGAGTCAATACAAGAATCTTTAATGCTTATTATGAACAAAGAAGAAGACTGCGAAGAAGAAAGCATATTTAATTCTTAAATGAATTTTTAAATGTAATCGCCCTACTATATAACCCCAGATATTATGGATCTTGAAGTTTTAGGACAAAAGTAAAACAAAGTAAAATAATTCCAATTATTACCTGAAAAGTACTTAAGCATTGTATGTACCATTTGCAAAGAAAGCTGTTTCATAAATGCATTGCGACAAGCTCATTGAAAAAAAAAAATGAATCCACGATGGCAGACAAAGTGAGGGAAATGTCAGTTTGAACCTAATCATTTCAATACCTAAGAACATCGATAAGTCAAAAACGGACTTCTCTTCCTATGCAGAGTGTTCCAAATCTGTCACTTGAGGTTGAGGAGAAATGGATCCAAATCAGATCCATAATTCAGTTATAAAACTGTCTTAGAAGGTAGCTGCTTATGTAGGCTATATTAGAAGGTAGCTGCTTATGTAGGCTATAGATAGCAAGTCAGGTTTTGAAAAAGAGCCAATGTGTGTGTTTCCTATGACATTATGACAGTTTTAACTTTATTCATGCCCACCATCACAAATTACTTATTTGCTTTGCGTATGAAGGGACATTCTAAAACTTGCGAGAAGCCATAAACCAAACCTGCAGGGACAGCAGAAATCCACTGAGGATTTCACCCTTGGAAAGCCCCATCAGTTCAATCCCCCATAAGCCTTTGCTACCCAGTGACGAGTGTGCGTGTGAGGGTGTGAAGGATGACCAGGATGTGTCTTCTTTGTGGAAATCCGCCCAAAACCAGCAGTCTAAGTCCACAAGTCAACAAGACTTATTCTGAAAGCCCCGCAGTATTAATAGCAAAGCATTAATAAATCATAGTGCCAAGCGGCTTTTATCTGAACCACTACTCTACATCAAATGGAGGTTTTAAGCTCACAGCCATGATTTGAAAAGAGAAGTTCAAGAGAGAAAAGGAGCTAATGCAAGGCAGATAACCCAAAATATAGGTCACCAATTATTGGGACCCATCCCAGATCCGGATTCTAGATTGGTTCCATACAGATTTCTCATAAATTAAATAATTATAAAAGCAAACATATACAGCACACAGAAAACAACAGGTAAATTAATTGTCATGACTGTGCTGTCCCTGTAACACATCTACACTGAAAGCAAGTGGCAACACAACAAAACTAGATCACTCTCGTTATAATCAGAGTTACTCTGTAAGTGACTAATGAGCAAAAAAAAAAAACTTCATTTATTTTAATAGCCATACAAAATATACTGACGATGGCAACTGACACAGTTTAAGTTATGATTATCCAAACCTTTTCTGGAAGGGGAATCCATAAACTTGACTTATTGGGATGGATGGATGGATGGATGGATGGATGGATAGATAGATATTACCATTAATCTTGCAGACAAAAATTATTGTACGTATGTAGTTTACAAACTGCATTCCTGCATGAAAAATATCTGAAAACTCAACAACCTTTTGATGTACTAAATTAAAATGTTACATTAAATGGCCTTGAATAAAAGTTTACACAGGGAATTCTGCAGAACTGATGTTTTCAAATCCAGAGGCTGTGAAAAGAGGAACTGTTTAATCTGCGATGAGGTCATGGATGTGGAATGCGTTTTCTCCAATCGATCGTCTGTGTGAACAATAAACATTTTGTAAAAGATAATTCAGCCATTACCCACCGAGATACCAGCAATAACTGTTTGTTTAACCTTTGAAAGGCCCTAGCCGTTGTTTCTCTTTGGTGTTCAGAGGTGAAACTCGATACCCAGCCGGACCCTGTTTATACCTGGTCGTCTCAGCAACTCCAAAACACAGAACTACATGAATGAAATTCCAACATATCATCAATCATCCCTGACAAAAGAGGGATTGTTGTGGTATAACGAGCAGGGGAGGGTGTGTGTGTGTGTGTGTATGTAGGCATAATGCTACATGCCCATGGTCTCTGAGCCAATCCTTGTTTCCATGGTTGTCACTATCTAACCACAGTCACTGTGAACGACTTACCACTAATAATGCACTGCATATCAAAAAGATAAAACAACTAATGTAGAGTTACTCAACCAGGGAGCTCCAGGGAAAGATGCCGTTTCTAATTGGTTCCAGAAGAGCCGGCTGCAAATTTACCCTCCTGCCCATATGACTAATCCACCGAGTTGTTGAGAATGGTTAGATTGCGGTTGTGCGTTCAGCGTTGCGGTATACAGAGGCAGGAGAGATATCAGCTATCTGAAAATGCAGCTTAAAACACCTACCATCGGCACCCCTCATTTTGCATTTATGAATGTGAATGAGGCTTTGCAGGAAGTAGGCCAAATGCCTTCATAACCCTACATCCGAAATCCCAAATTTGGAGTCTGGTTCATATTTGTACCCCCGTTTTGATTTAATACGGAGTGTTCAGGTTCAAAGCGGAGCCCGCAGAGAGGTCCCATTTCAGCATGAAAGAAAACTTCTCAAACCGAAACAGGCATTTCGTGCTGTGCCTCATTGGTGGTGAAAAGTAAATAACTTTCGTCAAAAACCACAGAAGCCGTGGAGCATTAATGCAGATAACTCCAACTAACAGGAAGACAAAAGGAGCAACCATTAGTATGCGCCCCAAACGGTTGAATCACTTCATTGCATAACATGCTATGGCAACACACAAGTAAAACCTGTTTAAACTTTGCGTTTCCTGCCAATAGTGTCTAATGGAGTCAATAACAGCTCTTAATGACACATGTTGATGGACAGGCGTACTATGAGAGTGTGACGTGAGGGGTGTAGACAATGCCGCCCTCTCCGCCTTCTCTCTGATGTTGTGTGTGTTCAGCCGAGCTGCTTCCTTATCTGTCAACCTGCTGTAATTTAGGCCGGCACTCTGATCACAGCCCCAACCTGCTGGACCTGTTGACGGCATGCAGGAGTCACGTACACAGAACAGACACCAAGACAAGACATCATCACTCACTTCTCTGACCCCACAGACAAAGCTCTATGCTGTTTCAAGGATGATTCCCATTCAATTGCACTTAACGCACTTTTTAGTGCCTCCACTCACTTCTCAGCGAGGTGATCGGATGTCTCAAAGACAGAGGGCTCCGTTTCCCTCACCTGGCTCCCTCTCATTTACCCAAAGCAATATGTAACAGTTTCCTTATTTTCTCCAGTGGGACGGCCATGACAGTAAATCTCTATTACTAATATTCTTCCATATGGTCACATGAAAATTTGATGGTGGAGCGCCCGAGGCTGAGGTTGCAGCTGAGAAGTGGTTGGGTAAATGTAGCATCATACAATCCAGGCCAGGAGGGGCTTCCTCAGCTACATCTGCTCTGGGACGCTGAGGTGTAATCAGAGAAAGCCAGGCCCCAGAGCTCGGCTGCCACTTTTATCGGATCCTAGCTCGGAAAATGAGAGGGATCCATCATGGCGAAGGTGTTGACAGCATGTGTGTTTGGGTGTATGCGAGCGTACGACTTTGTGATCATATGTTCTTCAGCTCACGGCACATACACTTGGCTCAGAGTTGATTTCCCTGAACTGGAGAGGGTTTGGGTTTTGTGTCAAAAAATATAACATTGCACAATATTTTGCGTAATGTCTCTGCTATGTCTTGAAATCCCAACCTTCATCTCCTCCGTGCATTTTATAACCAGAACCGATAAGTAACCCGAGGATGTCATTACCCATTAACACTAAAATTTCCTCTGCAATTGAACATCGGCCAGAATAAGGCTCACAATGCATTGACAGTAGACTATAATTGCTTGCTGGTAACACTTTTATCTCTAAGGTACAACTGGAACAGCTTACCAAATCCAAGATGACTGTGCCACCCCAAGGCTCCTATTGAAATGGTGTGAAGCCACAGGAAAACCAGTTGGTCTGATCCGATAAAGAGCCACATAATGTGCCTCACTGGAGTTCCCTGTGGAGAATACTGCATGCATGTACTCTGTACGGATTCACAAGAATCAAAATGGGTTTGATGGCCTGCGTAGCGCTGAAAATATTAAAAGTTTAGTTTATTTTGGTGACTCTAAACTGAAAACACATACAAGTATACCACATGTTATTGGCACAAATAGGCATTCAAGGGTTGGCTAGATATCTTTGGCAGTTTGCCCCTGCTGGTTAAATATCGTAACTACATCATTAGGCAGATGAAAAGTACTAAAAGCCATTAAAAATTAGAAATGACTGCCCCACGAAGCAAAAATGACAGCTTCCAGTTTGCATACTTCAGGGGGCTGCATGCACCAGTTTCAATTTCATGAAATACACATATATATATATATATATATGTATGTGTGTGTGTGTGTGTTTGTTTATATATATCATAGCTAAAACATATCACAGGTGTAAAATGTTTCACTCCAAGCAGTGCTGTTTGGGTGACAAAGGGAATGTAGAAAGAGGTGGGAGGAAGGTATACAGTACATACACGCATGCACCTCTGCATGAAGGATGCATGCAATTAAATGTGATGTGGCACCACAGGCTGCCTCCAGCCAACTCAATCCATCATGGGAAACTTTATCAGTGGGTGTCCATCCCAACATCCACCCCCCAAAGCTGTAGTGCTAACCTTCAATTCCAAACTGCACCCTAGCTGGGCCTACAGCCTAGCCGCCATAACCTGATACCCCAACAGCAACTCTTGCACCAATTCCGTCTTGTACAAAACATTGTGGGTTTGGCTTTCATTCCTGTTTTCGTTCCTTTCTCAAAACATTACCTCAGCTCTACTGCATAGATTGTTCTACACAAACACAGGAATTTTCCTAAAATCTACTAGAATTTTATGAAATATGCATAACGAGATATGTTTATTTATCTGCAAATAAGCATTTGCAGACATCATGCTTCACTAAGATGTTCTTTGAAACATTTGTAATCTCTTGTCAATTGTTTTTGCCATTTTACTTGAGTAGCTGTACTATGATAACAGTTATCTGTATTTCCCCACTCTTGAAAAGCACCAACCGCCAGTGATACTCATGTTATGACGCCAAGGCTCAGATAAACTATGGTCAACAATACTCTGTTACTAGACAAATGGTCATCTTACATGCAAACCCGGGGTGAGCTGTTGTTGTTCTATTCTAATCAAAATGGTCCAGCGCGCTGTGTACTCCGAGCTTTCTCGGGGAAACAGATAGCATCTAGTAATAAAGCGAGATGGCTGGTATCTCTTTTACATGGATCAGGTGGGACCAAGACAAGGTCTGCTCAGCCTTGCCGAACACAGTCGGTCCCTATGCTCTAGATGAGGTGGTTCGAGAGGACCGCCAATGACTGATTATCCTATCCCGACCCAGAGGAATGCTGACCTCTGGAGAGCACTTCATTAGCAGGCTGGCACTAGCCTGTGATTGAGCTATCAGCAGTAGCGACGGAAAGCCAGCCAAGCCGGTAGAAAGGTGAGTCCCTTTGTCCAGAGACAGGTGTGTAACTGTAGCTAACTGACAGAGTTGCAAATCAGCGCCACTGAAACGCTATCTGAACAGGCTAACCATGTCCAGATGGCCCTGTATCCATGACTATTTCTTTCATCCTTTGTCTCCACTTCTCATTCTCCCGTTTCTCAGATACACAGACAGTTTTATTTCTCCTCTGCACTGATGATGCATTATAAATGCGCGTCATCCATTGTTCATGTTTACTTTGATTTGCCGCCCTCATGCATATTCATTCCAGACCTTGCGAAGATTCATGGCTTTGCTGCCCGAGCAGTGCTGTGATGTCATCATTCCCTTTTTTGTGTTCTTTAAATATACTGCACATTCAGCCCTGTTTTAAAACCTAGAAATATGGCTCCTGCCTACAGGTGAACACCCTTTGCTCTGCTTCACAGCCCTCCATTAATAATTTCTAATCTAATCAGGGAGGATAAATGTACTATCGCCGGCCACGCCAGGCACCTGGCCAGGAAGAGGGCCATTCAGCGCAAGCCGGGCCTCGGATGAGCGGCGAGAGGGAAAAGAGAGACATCTTTTCAGGGGAGGCCATTGCTTGATTTCCTCAAAGAGGATGCTCTAAATTGGCAGATATTACTCATCCGACCTAGAAGATGACTATGTCACATCCTCTGGATAATCCCTCTCATTTGAATTATGTAGGCCTATTACTTTCATCAACATCCCTATAAACATTCACGCACACACATGCACACTCTCTGCAGTCATTGTTTGACATACTGTATGTATGAATATGTCAGTGTCTTGAAAGGTCCAAACTTTTAGACCATACTGACAAATTAAATGTTCAGATGAATCAGATGAAGTGTTGAGTGAAGCAATACGGTATGAGAGGCTAATGCTGTATTGCAAATATAGTCACGACTAAAGGGTGTTGGCATCTGTCAGCGATCTCTCACTCTACAAATTCACTGTTTGCTGCATTAAAATAAAACTTAACTAAAGTCCATCACTGGTGTCTATTCTTCTGATTGCTCATCCATCACTGGTGTCTATTCTTCTGATTGCTCATCCAATCAGATTTTGCAGTCAAAACTATCCTATGGCCTCATCATCACTTACTGTATCTCAATGACATTCCACTCTCTTTTACCCACAAATGGGAATGCCTGTTTGTCTACATACCGTAACTTCTATGCCTCTTGAATTCTGTTGAATTTTGTTGTTATTTGATTGGTCAAAGACAAGATGGCTTTATTGTCTCTGCTGTCAGCAAAGCCATCATTAACCTCCCCTCCCAAACACACATAATTAGGAAATGATAGCACACAGGGGTGCCCGTTGGATTCACCGACTAATGCAACCACATGGAGACTTATGGATAGCTTTATTTAAAGGGTGAAAAAATAAATCCTAATTCACTTGCAGCAGTACATATGGAGTCCCAGCCTCTGAACCCCTAAGAAGGAGTAATATGGTGGTTGTTTGGATCTTGAAGGAAATAGAAAAAAGGGGGAAAGAAGCAAAGGTTTGCTTTTTCTGTTTCCATTGTGTGTTTTTCCATTGTAACATATGGCCATCAAAGCTTTAGCTGAGCAGAGAATGTAGAGAGCTATTTAGAAAGAGTGGAAATTATTAAGTCAATTTGGTGGAGAGAGGGTTCAAAAGCTGCAATCAAATTGTTTCAATAATGAGCTGTTTCCGTTATTATTGAGTGGAAAAATGACGTTTTCCGACTCCTCAGAGATCTGCAGATAATTGGACTGGAATTTCAAATGAGAGCCCTCATCATGGCCATCCTAATAAGAGACCTATTTGGCAAAGTTAAATTTACTCTAAAACCATCTTGTCGCATGCAAAATACATCAATGAATTAAACTCACTTCACATAAAATACACCTGGCATCCAATCCAGATATCTATGCCAATGCTAAAATTAATCTAACACTTTCATCCACTTTTATGAGAAGATTATCAATCTGAGATGTCATCGCTATTAGACGTGCTAATAACTGGCTAGCCCATTCATTTGAAGTTTTCTCAGTTTCATTATTCCCACTGCTACCATATCTAACCTGTGCCGCACCAAAGTCATCATGCATCATTTATGATGCCTTATCTCTCTATATCTGAGCTCTTGTCTTTTATGAGTCCTGCTTTAAACCCTCTCATTAGCCTTCAGTAGCTTTGGGAACCTTCCACTATTGACATTTCTCAGTCAGTAGCAGGGTCTGTTTGATGGGAACAGCATCTCTATTGACAAACCCAGCCTGCCGCCCATCCAGGCCACAGGCACAAAGAGGCTCGTGATAGTTTTGTTAGGCTTTTCTCTAGTAATGTCTCAAATTTATCTCTGTGAAGAGTTGCTCCATGCTGCAACATGATGTATCTTACAAATAGTTCCCGCTTGATCCAAACACACAAACTGACCAAATGTCCACACATAGAGCATAAGGTGAACACTCACACACACACAACTAAGGTGAAAGTCAATATATAGAGACTAAACGCCTACACAAAGAGACTAAGATTAACTAAATGTCTGTAAGAGTAAATGTCCACACATAAAGACTAAAAGAAATTAAAAGTCCATAGAGACTATATATCCACACATACAAATTAAACATCCTTGTATCGAGACCAAATGTCCACACATAGAGACTAAGATTAACTAAAAGTTCATCTTACATGTACAAGTTCATCTTACTATGTAAGAACATAACATACATGTTACAAATGTCCATACATATATTAACTGTCAACGTATAGACATTAATTGTCCATACACTGCGAATAAAAAACCGTACAGAGCCTACAAAGCCTGTAAGTTAGGTTAGAAACTAAATGTCCACACATGAAGGCTAAATGACCATACACAGAGACTAAATGTCTATATATAGTAATAAACCTTCTATATATAGCAAGAAAATAAATATAAACTACATGTCTGTATATATTGACTAGAGAAACTCTAGTCCATACATAGTGTCTCTAGTCCACACATAGTATATAAGTGTCTGCACATAGAGACAAAATGTTCATACATAGAGAGTAATTATATGAAAGTTCAAACAGGCATAAGCACCAGTATGTGGTAACATTGTTAGGGAACATTATGAATTTACAGCCTCTCTGACAAGAAAACATCAGTGCTCTCATTTTTGCCCCTCAGTTCAGTTGTGTAGCAGCAAAAGGTAATGTCGCTGTGGTTTTGCACAGAATAATGCACTGTGATCTCATGAATATTCCCATGTATTTTATGTAAAATGTGGTTCTAACACACATTTATTTACAGAGAACAACTTTACCAGTGTTACTACAAATGCTTACACACGTTTATGAATCCTTATTTAATCTATTGATACTTCATTCATGGAATTACTTGGTTGATTCTATTGCATTTTATTGTATAATCAATTAAATTATGTTTTCAATTACATTTATTGCATAAATGCAGTTGGCTCATTTACTTAATTTTAAATTATAACATTTCATCCTGTTCTGCACGACAGCTTGTTTTAAAGCATGTTGCGACATGCCATGTTTCAGCTGATGTGTGGTCTTTTAAATGAGATTTGCTCACCTTCACAGAGTGGATCAGGTTTCAACACCTTCTCAAATATACAAATAAGTATGTTTTTGTACCAGTAAATGTTACATACAAATCAACAATGAGAGCAGGCTGAATAATAACATTTACCTATGGTATTGTGTTTTGTTCAATTGTTGTGTCGACAAATCACATATCAATGAGTCTGAAGTCCCTCAAAAATCACTTTAAACTCAATTTAGCAATGCTATTGATTGAATCAAATTGAAAATAGGGAAAATGTGAAATGTGTTTAGCACGTATACAGTGATTCTCATTGGCCGCCCCATGACTGATTTAATAGAAAACACTGCTGATCTACTGAGCTGTATGTCAGACACAGGTTGTGCCGTGACACAAAGGTTTGACGACGGAGAGAGCATGCCCTTCATTTCTTGACATAAAAACAGCCAAATTTATGGCCCATAATACCATTATTCAATCAGCTGATTGATTTTTTACTTCTGTTTGGAGTTATAAGTTCAGACTCATCTCCCTTATTGACTCGTACAGCAGGACCGGGGCCTTATACTCTCAGTGTACTTGCATTACAAAATCAAAGTCCTCTTTCTTTAACTCCACAGGGCAGAATGATAAATCCACGCTTACATCCGGAGAGAGACGGGTGGTTGGGGGAGACGAATGAGTCAGTGCAGCATTCAGGCTGGGGCTGATTGCTCCAGGATTTACTTCATTACTGTGTTCTTATCCAGTTAAGAGCGAGACCAAAGAGAGGAAGCCATTACAGAGGCCCAGCACTCTGAGAATGCTGAATCTGCACTTTCATTTCACTTAGCAGCCACATTCTACGGCATTATTTAGGGGCCATGTTGAGACTCTTCTGTGCTGATCTAGGATTAGTGTTTGAATGCACAAGATGTGTGGTTTTTAACACCCAGCTCCAGTGTTTTTGAAATTCTCTTCTAATATAAATATATAAGGGATAATTTGCAGAATAGATTACACACCACGGCTACTTATCAAATACATTGGAATACTGAATTATTGATGCTGAAGCTGTTGTTTACTTGCAGATTATATTTTAGTAAAAAATAAATAAATAAAAATGTAAACAAAGAAATCACAAGCACTTAAGATATTTATTATTAATATAATTTTATTTTAACTGAAATATTATTTTTGTCTTTTGCTCTGCATATTTGCTCTTACACTTATTTAATGTAATTAAATGTAATGTAATGTAACTAAAAATGATACATTAAATTACTAGATGCATCCTGAATTTCTACATTTGGTGTTTGATTTTAATTGATTATTTTGTTAATAATTCTAAATAAGAATAATAAGAAAAATTAACGTCTCTGTTAACTAAGTAACCCTTGTTCCCTGAAGGAGGGAACGGAGACATCACATCGGCAGTGGTGGAAAGAGTACTGAAAATTTGTACTTAAGTACAAGTACTGTTACATTGCTGAAATAATACTCAATTACAAGTAAAAGTACTGGTGTCAAAACAGTACTTAAGTAAAAGTACAAAGTACTCCTCTCAAAAACTACTCAGATTACTAGTTACTAGTTAATTATTAGCCGGCGATATTTAATGAATTACCAAAAAATATTCATATCAAAGATCTATGTGGATAATAGCTTCTTTGAACAAAACCCACTTTTGCCTTATTGACAAATTATGTGAAATTGGTGGTCACAATACAGGAATTTCTAACTTCAATACCTTGAAAAATATCAATATTAAAGTACCCATGAACTGGAAGTTGCAACTAACTTCAGTGTTGTGATGTTTCCAAGTGAAACGGAATATTGAATAAAGGGCAGGGTTTTATTGTGGTGCACCTCCACTCCACCTCTTGCTCATAGCAGATTCACGGTTGGATAGGAGTGGTTAAGAATATCTGCTTGTTACGTCTGATATCACGCTTCACCGCTTCTGGGTTCTAATGCTCTGCCAGACTCAGACTCAGCTCTCCCCAAAAAAACAACACACTGTGCATATACTGTACACACTCACGATGTCATGTAATACTGAAAAATTATCACCCTAACCTTTATCTCCATACTGAAATTCCAGATGGCCTCACAATTATTCAGCTAAAATATTAGTGTCTGAGACACTGTGAGTACGGAGACTGTCGTGTGCACAGCAAATTTTTAAATGCTTAGCTTAAATATGTCATATTAATTAAATAATGCTCATAAATGGCTGTTGAGATAGTATTCTCAAGTGAAATGAGTAGAGGTTTGGACCCGGAAAAAAGTCCTTACGTCATGACTTAAGAGGATTCTTGAGCGAGAACGCCTAAAACGGCAGACAATTTTTTTCCCAGTGTATTGACTTGCACGGTTCAATTGTTCACCACGAGACTAGCAATGTGCACTAAAAAAGTAAGTAGGGTCATATTTGATTTCATGACAACTAATCATTTTCAATACCATTAGCAAAATTAAAACATACTGTATACTGCCATATATATATTTTAATATTTAAAAAAAAAAATTGTCTATCCATTTTTTTCAAGGCCATCATTATTTCAAGCTTTGAAATTGGTTTAATCCAAGTCTTCTAAAAAGACACATTCGCTTTATATGATGAACAGATTTTAATATAGGCTTTTATTTACATACATATAAATATTGATCAATTACCATTACAAAAATCTTAATCCTAAACATTTGCTCATTATGTGTATTTGTCTTTAAAATAGGTGAACGTTGTTACAAAAGTTTACAGCACAAGGAAGCTTGATTTTTGAAATTTGATTTCAAACTGAATTGAATTTACAAAAAAAAAAAGACAAGTACACAGTCAGTAATAAAATTATAAAACAAATGACCTCAATTCAGTTTGAGGTATTCAAAATATGATAACACTGATTTTTTATAAGCAGTGATTTAAGAGCCCTAAACAGCATGTTAGGCCTATTTATTTAGATGAATGGAACATCAGATGGCTTTAACCTGTAATGACTGTACAATGTAGTGATGCAGTTAGGCAGACTAGTTCCATACAAGGTTTGAAGGGTACAAAGGACTCGTCCACAATGTCAAACATAGGTTGTAAACAATAGACCTCCTCCTCTTCCTCAGAATCAGGGAACTCTACTTCTCCTTCAGATGTCTTACTGGTTGTTCTCTTCCTTGTTCTACGCTTCGGAAGTGAAATTTGAGTTACATGATCATCCACTTCGGAAGGAAGGTTTCCACAAGGGAGTAATAGATCTCTATGTAATGTTCAAATGGGTCCATCTTGGTTCTCAGGACGCACCTTAAAGACAGGTAGGTCACCACTTTGACTCACCACTACATAAACCACTCCCTCCCATTTGTCTGCTAGTTTGTTTTTTCCTCGTACACGGACATTCCTTACGAGAACTCTGTCTCCCTCATTCAATTGTGATGCTGTCACACGTTGGTCATATCGAGTTTTGTTTCGGTCTGCCATTTTCCTTGAATTCTCTTGCTATTTTGAAGCTTTCCTCAAGATTAGATTTGAGGTTCTTCACGTATTGGGAGTGTGGCACTTCGTCTTTGTCCTTTAGAGGCAACCCAAAGGCTAAATCAACTGGGAGTCTAGGTTGGCGTCCAAACATTAGTTCGTAGGGGCTATAACCAGTGGTTTCATTTCGGGTGCAATTGTATGCGTGAGCAAGGGGTCTCACAAACTCTTTCCAACGGCTTTTGTCTTTAGTTTCCAGAGTTCCAAGCATGCTTAAGAGAGTCCTATTAAATCTCTCAACAGGATTTCCTCTGGGGTGGTACGGAGTTGTCCTGATCTTCCATATTCCGGCTACCTCACAAAGTTCCTTTATTAAGCGGGATTCAAAATCAGGTCCCTGGTCGCTGTGGAGGCGTTCAGGATATCCCTAATGACAAATAAAGTGCTCCCACAGACATTTTGCAACGGTCTTCGCTTTTTGATTCGGTGTCGGAATAGCTAGAGCATACTTGGTAAAATGGTCTGGGATGACCAACACATCTTTTGTGTTACTACGATCGGACTCTAAGGTAAGAAAGTCCATGCACACTAACTGCAAGGGTCGGGTAGCTGTAATATTCACCAGCGGAGCAACCTTTTCAGGTAATACCTTCCTCCTCATGCATCTGCCACAGGTCTTGATTCTATGCTCCACGTCAGCAGCCATTTTGGGCCAGAAAAACCTGCTCCGAACCATGTCTAGAGTGCGATCAATGCCCATTTGACCAAGTTCATCGTGCAGATTTCTGAGGACATCAGACTGATGTTTCTCAGGCAAGACAAGTTGGTAAGTTGTCTTTTCACCCATTTGCCTCTTCCTATACAGGACTTCATCATGAAATTCTAGACGTTTCCTTTCCCTAAGTAGGTACGGTAATCTGGGAAGTTCACTTCTTACTGTTGAGGATGGACTCTCTCCAGTTTTTATTTTTTTGATGACCTCTCCAATGCAAGGATCTGCCAACTGCAAGCTCTGAATTTCAGAATTGGACAGATGTGGAATAAGTGGTAATCCTCCACATTGATCTTCATATGCATAAGCATCAGGAACTGCAGTTGCGTGTATGGCCAATGAATTGACAAAGGCAGCAGGTAAGTCAGCATCCTTTGCAACCTGTTGAATGAGACGACTATCACAAATGGCCTGTACAACTTCAGCGTCGATTTCTCCATCAGAGCTTGACAGGTGCTTCTCAGCAAACTGGAGAATGTGATGTTGCTCTTTCCGTGAGGTAGCATCATTCAAGAGCCCTCCATGCGGCCGTCGGGACAGCCCATCTGCGTCCATATTCTGCTTCCCAGACCGATACTGCAACTTAAAATCGTAAGTTGATAGTGCAGCTAACCACCTATATCCTGTCGCATCTAGTCTGGCAGTGGTAAGCACATATGTTAGAGGGTTGCTGTCTGTTATTACAGTAAATGGGCTGCCATAGAGGTAATCGTGAAATTTTTCGACAACTGCCCATTTAAGGGCTAGAAACTCGAGTTTATGAGCAGGGTACCTTGACTTGCTCTGTGAAAGTCCTCTGCTCGCATATGCAACAACTCTGAGCTGCCCATCCTGCTCCTGATATAGAGCTGCACCTAAACCGGAAACACTTGCATCGGTGTGCAGAATGTATGGCAGTCTTGGGTTTGCAAAAGCTAATACTGGAGCTGTGGTAAGTTCCTTAATGATTAGATCAAATGCTTCTTGGCAAGAGGTGGTCCACCTTCCACCGAAGGACTCTTTTGGGTTGTGATATCTGGTATCATCCTTTGACTTCAAGTTCTTTCGGATAGGTGGATACCCAGAAGTCAATTCATTGAGGGGTCTGATCTTCTTGGAAAAGTCCTTGATGAAACGACGATAATAACCTATGAACCCAAGGAAAGATTTTAATTCCTTCAAGTTTTTTGGGATTGGCCAATCTCTTTGGCGCTTTTCCAATTGCCTCCTCTTTTCTGATACTAGTGTGCGGTTGGGTTCATTTGGACAAAAGTTGTCAATATGCCCATCCTCCCCACATTTGAAACAATAGCCCGGTTTAGGTCTGGCAACTGAGAGTCTGCCAGTGGTCTTACATTCGTCTTTGGCCTGCTCAGTGCTTTTTCTGTTTGACAGTTTGGAGACATTTGATTTGGAGTTAGGCTCGTCCTTCTTTTGATTTGATATCAGAGTGGTAAGCTGGCTTCGAAGCTCAGCTATTTGACTGGTCAATTGGGTGGTGACAGAGTTAAATTGAGCTATTCCATCTGTTGCTGGGATGGTCTGGAATTGTATTGCAGCACGCTGTTTGACAGTTCCCAAATGCTGCTTCATCCGTGCGCTCTTGGAAGCATGTCTGTCTTCCTCAGTCCGCAGCATGGTCATAATCTCTGCAAAAGTCGGTGGCAAGTATTTCTTTTGCTCAAGCTGTAATTCTACGATCAAGGCGTTATCCCAGCATCCTCTACAGAAGTGTTTTAGAAGATGTTTGATTACTTCAGAGCTGAGAATTCAGCTTCATGTACGTTTTTTCCCTCTAATTATGAAATAATTAAGCTTTTTTTCTTACAGGTTACATCAAAGCCGTGGCCTTTTGGACAGCTCAACCTTTTACAGTGGCACTGAATTTATCAGGTAAATACCACACACAAAAAAGAAAAAGGAAAAAAAAGAAAAATCAATTAACTTAAATCTCAAACATTTCCAAAACACACTGTATGAACTGTAAATACAATTATAAATGTCCATATGATGTCAATGAACTCAAGTCTTTATGGAACCTTAAGAATCAATAAACAACGTCCCTTTTTAACTGTTTTTAGCGTTCAGTTCGATCAGTAACCAACAAGTTAAATGTTCGATCCGCTCAGTTTGAAGTATAGTGCGTGAAAAAAATAAAAAAATATATCCAACCAGTTTCCGACGCGAATTCAAGAGATTTCAGTCCGTTCAGATCTTTGGGTGGCCCGCCATCTGTTTTTCCTCTCCGCGAATAAGCAGTCCTGCGTCAGCGATTCGATAACTCGAACACAGCCCTTAATAGCACACAAAAAAAAACCCCGGCCAATTCCTTGGTAAACACTCAGTTAATCTGTTGTTTCTTCCGTGTGACGCAGCTGTTATTAAGTTGATCGATCCGATCTCTAAGTTTCTTAACTCGGCTTTAAGAGTGTAACTCTCACTCAAAACAGCAAAATCTCATTTATCATATCTTTCTAACAACTTACGTTTTGTTTCAGCTAATATTTTCTCTAATATTCTTATTTTTCCTAGGTTTTTCTGCAGAACCTTATCTTCTCTCAAGTTCAACCAAATCGTCTCCGTCTCTGTCTAACTGGTGGGCGGAGTTACCATCACTGAATCAAGCTAATTGGTTGATCTACATCTGCAGTGAAATTCCATTATTTCATTGGGTAAGGGTTTCCACAGTATGTCTTAATATCAATATAATCAATATAATTTTAATATTATTGTACTTCATGGAAATTAAACAATTTATTTGATAAACTAAGAGAGTTTTATTTGTTATTTCCTTGGATCTGTAGTTGTTAATTTTTGCCCTAATTTGGCCCTGGGCTACACTCGCATCCAATTTTCTGCGATTACATGACTGTGTTCTCATGTTACAATAAAGCGCTCACCACATTTGCACGGGAATGATTAAAATTATGCGGAATAACTGCAATCCCCCGTGGACATTCAGACTCTGTAATCGACAGGAGGCGGATGCGTGTCAAACTCACTGTCGGAGAGGAAAGAGAGACGCAGCTTGTATCGGTGTATAGCCTATTCGGTAGATACTGTGGAAAATGAGTAATGGAACCGTGTCAGATATTTCAGTATCGGTATCAAAGTATAGATATTTATGATAGCACTACCATGTAGTTTGTTTCTCCAAACTTTGAGTCCATAAATTAAGCTGAGCTCCCTCACTGTCTGATCAGCTCTTCACCTGCTGCAGCGGCGGCTTTTCCCGGTTCAGATATCAGGGCTTTTATTGGTCCGTTTACGATCGGATATCTTTATTGGCTACTGAAGTGCCATCAAAGGTTTGAATATTAATTCAAATTGTGGGTGTACTCAGTAGCGAACTATGATTTAAAAGTAACGGCCTAACGAAGTAGATTATTTTGCTTAATTTGTACTTAAGTACAAGTAAAAGTACAGCTTTAAAAATATACTCAAAAAAGTACAAGTACCCAAAAAAAACTACTTAATTACAGTAACGTGAGTAGTTGTAATTCGTTACTTCCACCACTGCACATCAGTAATGACCAACGAATTGGGATCTCGCTTCAAGAGACCAATCTACTTTGAGTGTAAACTAAACGAGCCAATGGACTCTGGCATGCGATGATTGCATCACAGCGTGAGCATTAAAAGGCTGCAGGTGCAACGCATACCAGGTTTTTGCTGTGGAGCCGAGCCGGTAACCCGGCCGCTCAGCGGTGGTACAGCAGCCGTGGCAATGGGATGTGACATCTCCATTCCCTCCTTCAGGGAACGAGGTGTACATACGTAACCGAGACGTTCCCTTTCAGTCAGTCACACTCGACGTCACGTCGGTAATGACCGACGAATTGGGATCCCTACCAAAACGCCATGGATGCTGCCCCTTTTAGTGTCCTCTGCCAGCCTTCTGCGCCCCCTTTTCGGCGTAGGCCGTGGCTCACAACAAGAAGACCAGTCACTGTTGTCGTAACACTACCCACTCAGTGAGATTGGATAATACTGGGAAAATGTACCTGTACCACTTGAAACAGGAACGTTGGGTGCATATGGAAGAATAGAGGTGATTATAACCAGTGTTCGAACTATACCGTGGACTTTGGGGGAGCCCACTTGTTTGTTTTTTTTATGGGGGGGGG
>NW_015549650.1:1318934-1319812 GCF_001515605.1 Sinocyclocheilus anshuiensis | reverse complement strand
TCGGTAATGACCGACGAATTGGGATCCCTACCAAAACGCCATGGATGCTGCCCCTTTTAGTGTCCTGTGCCAGCCTCCTGCGCCCCCTTTTCGGCGTAGGCCGTGGCTCACAACAAGAAGACCAGTCACTGTTGTCGTAACACTACCCACTCAGTGAGATTGGATAATACTGGGAAAATGTACCTGTACCACTTGAAACAGGAACGTTGGGTGCATATGGAAGAATAGAGGTGATTATAACCAGTGTTCGAACTATACCGTGGACTTTGGGGGAGCCCACTTAGGACTGTGATCTCCGCAGGCACCAGGTAGCCAGGCACCCAGACACCGTACAAGGGGGAGGGAGAGGTGCATTCACCATCCCCCAAAGAGCAGTTCCCTCTCTCCCGGGGTTGCCCGTCCCGAGGCCTCTTGCTCTTCCACTCACCGCCATGTTTGAAGGGGCCTGGACGGGCGGGGCGGCCTGCCTACGCCCAGCTCCACGGCGCCGCTTGCTCGAGGCTGCTGCGGATGCGGTGCGGGGGTTGATGCAGGGGGCCTCCCTCGGCGACGAGCAGTCTGGGGCGCTGCGGCCAGCGGACGGGTGGAGGCAGCAGAAGCCCGCCGGGGCACGACATGTCGGATCACCTCAGACTGCTCCTGTGCAGCCGAGAACTACAGGACCATGTTCTCGACTGCGTCGCCGAAGTCTGGGACACAGGGACCTTGAGGAACCGAACTTGTCGGCATCCCTCATGTCGACCAGACACAGCCAGAGGTGACGCTCCTGGACCACAAGCGTGGACATCGCACGACCTAGAGAACGCGCGGTGACCTTCGTCGCTCGGAGTGCAAGGTCAGTAGCGGCTCAGAGCTCTTTCAGAACTTCCGGATCATGA
>NW_015549650.1:1317099-1318559 GCF_001515605.1 Sinocyclocheilus anshuiensis | reverse complement strand
ACCCTCGTGCAGGTCCCTCAGTGCTTTAGCCTGAAGAACCTGCAGTAACGCCGTAGTGTGTAAGGTGGAGGCAGCTTCTCCACAGGCCACATAAGCATTGCCAGACAGACCAGACAAGTACCTACAGACCCGGGAGGGGAGACACGGTTTGCCCTGCCGGGTGGAGGCGGTATTAGGACACAACTGCATCGCAACCAACCACTCCACCGGGGGGACCCCCATATACCCCCTAGCTGCACCACCGTCGAGAGTGGTGAGGAAGGAGGAGTTAGCAGGTCGGTTTCTGGTGGAAAAAGGTGCCTTCCACGATCTGGTAAGCCCCCTCATGCACCTCCATGAAGAATGGCACCGGGGCGCTGAGAACCAGTGTGGGCCACCCCGAAGAACAAATCGTCCAACCTTGAGGGCTCGGGACACGGTCGAGGTCTCCGCTCGAGCCCTACCCTCACGGCGGCCTGGGAAAGCATAGCTGTCATTTCCTGATCTGATTCAGGCATTGCTACAGTCCCAGAGGGAAGCAGCGCAGCCGAATCTTCCTCTCCAGAAAGCTCCGGCTCACCCTCCAATGCAGCGATCGATATCCAATCGTCGGGAGGAGCGCAGAAGGATACTGCTGGTACACTCCCTGTAGAGGGCCCAACACGTTCCTTTGGCAGCTCAACTGGTTGCGGAGTGCAAGAGGAGCGATGGTCCCCCGAGGGCTGGTTCCATGGAGGGTTCGCCATCACTGTTACCCTCAGACTGCCCGTGCTGCTGCCTGAAGTAGCCCCCGCCTGACTGCCATCATGACGAGAACTTGATCGAGGCAGAGGTAACGGAGATCTGCCCCTTTTGAGGTAATGGAGCTTGGCCCACAACTCCAAGATGGTCATCTTCCAGCAATGAGAACATGACTCATCCACGAACGTCACCTCAGCATGCTTAATTCCCAGACATGTGAGGCAGCGATCGTGACCATCCCCCGACACCAGGTAACGACCGCATCCAGAAACGCACGGGTGATACGTTGCTTGTAGCAAGACGCAACGTCGTCTTTACAAAGCCGCAACGTTGAGTTTGCCAGACGCAACGTCATCTTTAAAAAGACGCACCTGTGAATGCTCTTTTAGGGAAAAAGTTCTTTCAGCGTGCTGAAGCACACAGGGGAGATGTCCACCTGCAACACAAACAGGGGGTAGTGCAACGTCGTCTTTACAAAGCCGCAACGTTGAGTTTGCCAGACGCAACGTCATCTTTAAAAAGACGCACCTGTGAATGCTCTTTTAGGGAAAAAGTTCTTTCAGCGTGCTGAAGCACACAGGGGAGATGTTCATCTGCAACACAAACAGGGGGTAGTGCAGCCTGATGTGTGCAACCCACTCGACACGGGAAACCACCACCACTGCAGCGCCGTACCGCCAACAACAAGAGCTCCAAAGAGCACGCTGAACTCGTTCAGTCTTCTTCTCTCAGTAGAGTAG
>NW_015549650.1:1307821-1316989 GCF_001515605.1 Sinocyclocheilus anshuiensis | reverse complement strand
ATCATCGCATGCCAATGTCCATTGGCTCGTTTAGTTTACACTCAAAGTAGATTGGTCTCTCAAAGCGAGGTCCAAATTCGTCGGTCATTACCGACGTGACGTCGAGAGTGACTGACTGAAAGGGAACTAGGGAATTTTTATTGTAATTCACCAGGTTATAAATATAAACCAGGTTGTACGCATATCCACCCTGGAATTAGTTTGGATGTTTGGATTTTTGCTATTATATATACTGTAGCTAAAGACTAGCTAAAAGCTAGTATTTTAGATGATGCATTATAATACAATATTATATTGATTACAATCAACAATTAAATTGCATAATCTAAACATTGAATTTTGATTGTTGGACTAATGCATTGCAATGCATTTTAGCATACCTTTAGCAACGTTTAAAAAAAAAAAGATTGTTTCAAATGTTTGCTTCAAAGAAATACTGTAGGCGACTGTTCTTTAATAGAAATGGGTAAGCTTAAATAGAGTTGTCTTATACGGTTTAGAGTTTGTAGTCTTTCTGCAAAAAGGTAAAACCTTATTGTTTTGTGTCTTGTGCTGCATGGATGAGTAAAATGTGTTCGTCACAGTTCAGTGCCGAGCTGCAATGCTGCTTGGCAGGCGACAAGTGTGTCAGTTGCAAAAGCAACCGTACACATGCGAGAGTATGCGAGTGTTCATGTGCATGTGGGCAGGCAGGCCGTGATGCCTCTTGCCGTGCACCTTGTGGCTGCCCATTAATATAATTAAATTGCACTAAAAACTTTCCCTTTGAAACAAATTAATTAAGATGCTATTATTTAGCCATTGAGAGGTTAATGACCGTCATTAGAAACAAAGGCAACATCTACCATCATTAGCCAAACTCAGTTATTTTGTCAATTCTGGTTATTTACTGGGCAGAAGATTAATGAGGCCAGATACTGGCCCAGACGCTAATTAGCTTTAAAAACATAACACAATCCATCACTGCTTGTGATTGTTACAGCGACACACACACCCACAGACGTAGACACACACAAACAGAATCACAAAACACATATCCTTACCATCCCAAACAATCTCAGTATATAAAAAAATCTAATTAAGAACCAATGTTTAATCATTACAATATTTACTTATTGTATACAATGTACACTAAAATACAAAAGTCTCCTTGTATCTTCAACTCAATCCATCAGAATCCTGAAGCATGGCTATGATGCTAAATGCGTAATCCTTGTGAACCATTCTAATCTAATCTAAATGCTCTCTGGACTGGTTTTGTCTGAAGTGATACAGCAGATAACAGATTCAAGAAGTAACTATCAATATATGATTCATGAGGAGAATATTTTCTCTATTCAAGCTGCAGAAATGGCTAATATAAAATGAATAAGTATGTCTCAAAATTCTCAGTGGATGACCCACATGTTAATATTGAGTATATTTCGTTTAAGACTCAATTTGGTCAGTTCATTTGTTTTTAATCTTTTTTTGCATACATATATTATCATGTGAGCCATATGTATGCTAGCCATGTACTAGCATACTTGCACAACAATTTAAGAATCAGTTGACAACAGTCAATTATACAGTTCAGTGGTAATTTTTTGACCTATCAGAATCAAGTCAATCAAG
Organism: Sinocyclocheilus anshuiensis; assembly: GCF_001515605.1. Lineage (NCBI taxonomy): Eukaryota > Metazoa > Chordata > Actinopteri > Cypriniformes > Cyprinidae > Sinocyclocheilus > Sinocyclocheilus anshuiensis. The sequence continues at coordinate 1,315,375 of NW_015549650.1, read as the reverse complement.
CCATGTAATAATAGAAAATAATATTTTGCCTCTCCCTGCTTGAAGTGCTTGGGGAGCAGGGCTGCAGATGAATGGGCCTGTTTAGGAAGTCATGAAGAGGACACACAGGGTCAAAGCTTGTCCCACTCCAGTCAGCTGATTGGTGGAGATGAGAGGACATGACTGCCATGGGGCGTGACCACATGGCAGCCATATGAGTAATGGGTTGAGCTCCACAGGGCATTGAAATGACACTGCAGAAGATAACGGAACTTATTGTCAACCATTTATACTGGAGGGGATTTATGGCCACACCATAAATGTTTATTAGCATTTTTCTATTTATAACTTGAAAAAAACAGAGACAGCTCTTGCGCCAGTGTGTCTTTGGTCTTTTTATGATCTGTGTGCATAGCAGGCCCCACTCCTCTGGAGCCTTCATAGTGAGCATGTGTGAGCCCTACTGTGCCGAACATAGCCATTAACTGTAGTGAAAAAGAGAGCGAGCACAGATTTGATTTAAGACACACTGGGCCTGTGACTGTCTTTTATCTGAGAGCCGGTAAATCATTCAAGCTGTACATCAGCAGGAAACAGCAGGCCTCTGGGCAGCCCCAAACACACTCCCTCAGATGTTAACCTTGCTGGAAAAACTCGTTCTCACACGTCAATGTGTTCTAAGAGAAGCTGAGGGGGCAGTTTACAATAAGGTCAAAACTAATGCACTGACATGGTTTGCGGCCCAAAAAATACATAGCACTTCTGTGAGCTGTCAATGTAGTCAGCATTTTCAGCCATAATAGGTGCTCTCTCAATGCAAAGTTCTTAAAAGGTAAGATACCTTCCTTTTGTGGTAGCATTGCATCTATCGCATCTGCAGAAAATTCATTACCATAATGCATTGTAAAACTGAAAAATCCATCCAAGGTGACAAATGAAGCCATTCTAAATATAATTCATTAAAAATTAAAAAGTGTCAATAAAAAGTATCAGTACTACCTTAGTATCAGTATAATATAATATAATTTAATATAATTTAAAACAGACTATTCATAAAATTAATTTGTCATGTATTTTAATGCTTATTAGAGTGTCATGTTGTTAGCTTAGCAACATGCTAACTGCAGACTCCACTGAAATTACTTGTAAGTAGAAAGTCCCATACACTTTGTGTGAAGAGCATAATTTGTATGATGCATGGGCTGTGTCCGAAAGCTCTAAAATGTTGCCTCCGAAGGTAGCATATGGAGGTAGGAAAGCAATGTCACATCCAAATCTAATAATCGTGTCACATCCTGTCTACTGAGATACCTTCGTTTTTTTGAAGGCAGCATTAACCCCTTAACTGTATCCCCCCCCCCCATTTTTTTAAACAGGCAAGCAGGTGCACTATCCAAACTTAAATTGTTGTAATTTATGAACACTTTGGAATACAGACATAAGGTTTTTTAAAGAAGAAAATCAGCAGATTATCGAAAAAGTGGAATCTTTAAAAAAAATTTAAGTATCAAAAAGGTTTGGTAGTTTAAATTCACTGTAAAGAAAATGCACTATATTAATTGTATTTTATTTTATAAAAATACCGTAATGCATTTTGTAATATGACACTTGACACCGCCCACTAAGGGGGAGGAAACCACCAAAAGATTTTAAAGTACCATTTCCATGGTAACGCAATGTCCGATTTCAAAATGGTTTTCACAGGATGAATCTTGGGCTTCTAAGCTTTCAAATGATACATGATGTATGATGATTACTAAAAGATTTGATAGAGAAAAAGAACAACAAAAAAAGAGCGCCAAGCATCCCACAGGTGGGATGGTGACAGTTATGTTCCTGGTCCATGCAGGTCGATGAGAGAATTGAAGAAGAAGAAAAAAGATCATCTGAGAGTTTCTTTTGGTGGTCAGTTTGTGTATAAATGTAGGTTTTTGCCCAATTGTTGACTTAATTTCTAGCAAGAAATTAGTAGTTTGGTACATAAATATTTACTTGACGATTACCCAAGTTCTGTCTATTTTGTTGTATTTCATTACATTGTTATGCTGCCTCAGAAGTCTGGTCTGAAATCAGACTCAAAATCATTTACCTTCAAAAGCCATCTTTGAATGAAAAGCCATTGGCTTATAGTGAGACAAGTCATCTCCCTAAGCTTTTAGTCACAGCCATAGAATTGTTGCCTATGTAGAATTTTTGGTTAGCTACATTAAAAGGTAGCAGCCAACAGTATGTAGGCAATAGACAGCAAGGGAGCTTAGTTGGAACAGAACTATTGAAATTGAGTTATGTTCAACTTTCCTGTAGCTAAAATTGTAGAGCATGGCACTAGCAACACCAGAGGTCATGGGTTCAGTTCCCAGTGAATGCAAGAACTTTTTAAAATAAATGATAAGTCTATACCTTGAAAGCAACATAAGTCGCCTTGGATAAAATTGTTCGCCGAATGCAAAAATATAAATGTTTGTGACAAGAATCCAGTCTGTTACATCTACTTCTTCTGTCAAGCAACTGATCAATATTCTGGCAGAGGAAGTCATGTCATCAAAATCTGAAAATGCATATGACATAAGATCAGTGCATGTATGCATGACAAGCTGACGTTGCAATAGTGGGCATGTTTCCTCAAGGACCAAATCGAGTATGCGTATCTAATTTGAGCCAGAGTGTGGCCAAGCTAAAAAGCCCCATCGGAATGACATCGTCCTCGTAAGATTCCCCAGTAGAAAATGGGATGTAGTCCCATTGGGAGGAGTTCATAATTCTGCATGTCTCTGGATCACAGACACACGACATTGTGGGGTTGAATGTAATCCTTCAAGAACAGTGCCTCACGCTGTTGTGTGGTTTTAAGCTAAGCCTGGCTCTGCATGGTGTACGCACATGCTACATTCCATTTAATTCGGAAAGTCAGAATTTCCAGCTTCCTGCTAGGAAAAAAGTGCATTAGAACGTCTGTTTGTCCAACATGGGAGCTTTTGTGGAAATCTAAAAAAAAAAAATTTCACCAGTATGTATGATGTCACGCAAACTTGGCAGCATCAAGGGAGAAATACACAGTTAATGATAAACATTCACTTTAAGCAAATAAAAGGGTTTAAGAAAATTAACCAGCCTAAGGTGGTTAGCTGGTCTAACCAAGCTGGATAGAGGGGTTTGGGCCATTTGTCAACTAGTCATGCGGGGGGCCTGCTAAACACCACCTTGAAGACCTGATGGACCAGCATAAACTAGCTGTTATGCTAATAAGACTAGCAAACCATCTTAGGCTTGCTTATTCTAATACAGTAATCGTACACTCTAAAAAATGCTGGGTTAAATACAACCCAGTGCTGGGTAAAATAGGGACAAACCCAGTAATTGGGTTGTTTTGACCCAGTGGTTGGGTTACTACCCAGAAGGTTGGGTTAAACATTTAACCCAACCGCTGGGTCAAAACAACCCAATTGCTGGGTTTGTCCCTATTTTACCCAGCACTGGGTTGTATTTAACCCAGCATTTTTTAGAGTGTATAACTGCAAAACAAATGCAAGCACTGCATAGAATTGTTTATCTTCCAACATTCAGTTGCAAGGAAACTATTTGATAATCGAAAAAATGCAAAGCTAACAGTAGCCTTGCATTTTGTTTCCATAACTTCCAGGCATGAGTAAATGCAAGGCCTTTGTGGTCGGAAGTCGGAGATCCCACATCCAACACTGAATGGAACGCAGTGTCAGAGCAGAGAGAGGCCTTTGAAAGGGAACCAGGCACAAACGCGCAGCAGCTGCTGCTATCTGCTGGCTGGCTTCATATGCAACCCTTGCAACCGTTTGGTTGCACTAAAATGGAAGTGATGATGCTATGTTTTGGCCTTCATAGAGCAAACCACAAGCATATCACAATTAAATTATCACCCACTTTGATCACACCCATTGCTGGTGTGTCCAGCATGTCCTGAAATTCTTCACATTTTTACATACATATCTAATTTGTACTGCGAACAGAGCTGCTAAAATAGGCAGTTGCCTTTCTGTACAATAATTGATTAATTAATTCTGGCTGAGAGGCAGGATGTCTCAGTGACAGATGCCCGCTGGTGTTCCCATCACTTGGCCATGCCGAACGTTTGTCCAATTTGATGTAGACATGTTATTCTCTCCTGGCTGCCTGCCGGCCACACTCGATCACACCTCAGCCTTTAAAGTGCACGCCAAGATCAGTCATCCGCTGGGGCCAAGGTGTAACTTCATGAAATAATTACTTCACTGGCCTTTGGAGTACAGAGTGGGCTGAAAATAAACAGCGGTGGGTTGCGCAGGAAGAGGAAAAGTGTGAGGAGAAGAGATGCAAGAGGCCATATTGTGAAATGAGCAGCAGCAGAATTTATGGCTGACATTCATGTTATGGCAGAGGTTCAGACGTGACCTCCTCACTCACTCAGCAGCTGCCTGCTCTTCACTGCCTTTCTCCACCTGTCCCGAAAACACGCCACTCTCAAGGCTAGACCAGATAAATCTGCACATCTGAAGTGAACACTATTCTGTTAGTATGCTGGAAAAACCTAATGAGATGGCTACATAGTGTTTGCATCACAAAAGCTCTTTCAAAATGTAGATGCCTTTTGATAACTTCTTTCACACAAATCATAATCATGGGGGAGATTACTGATTAATAAAAACTTATTTTCTTGTGGTTCTTTGCACAATACTATGTTATGACCTCAAAACACTTTTACCATAGTGCATGATTTGTAAACAAATACATTTTCAAATTTGCATCACATAATTAACATACTACCAACGTAGTAAACTTGCTCAGTAGCACACCTGGTACAGCGCTGCACTTGTGATGCGAAGCACTTAGCAACGAGTTCTAAGAAACATAAGTCATGACTCTTGATAAAAGAGCTCAGATACTTGTAGAAGCAAGCTAACGTGATAAAGCATTCATCATTTAGCGCCACTAATCTGACATTTGATTTTCAAATTGCTGTGATACATACAACAACCATTGTAATAAAGCATTACCACTTTCATGTTATCTATTTTAAGGAGAACTGAACACACTTTTAGAGCCACTGATTAGACATTTCACTTTGAAAGTGTTGAGAAATGTGCAATAAGCAACATAATCATTTTGCAGAAATGTTGCCAAAGGCACATATTTCCAACAAGCCTGGGATTGATTAGCATGTATACATGTTCGGATGAAGATGAGCTACACAAAAGATTATAGGTGTTCTTGCATTGAAGATGCCCCCACCTTAGAGGGCAGCTGCTTATGTAGGCATTAAATAGCAAGACTAGGCTTTGGAACAGAGCTTATAACTAAGTTCTTTCTCTCTTTTTCTTACATTCTGTCATACCTTCACCCATTGGAATGAGTGTTCATGTCTTTACTTGCTACAGGTATTAAACCACCAATCCACTGAAAGATTCTGAAATAAAGAACTGGGAGAGAGGTAGGGTGTGTGGGGTGAAGGAGAGCCCATTTCTCAACGGTGATTTACAAGTCTGACTTGTTAAAATCAACAGCTTCCTGACAGTGACAGGAGATCAAACCAACAGGAACAGCATAATCAAACGCTCTGGCACATGTGGAATCTTCACGTTCACATGCACACACAGGCATGTCATCGTTCCACAGAGCATGGCAGCTGTTGACGCTACTAAGAGGGTGTTAAAAGGTGGAGAGTTTGTGAGAAAGAGACAACACTTAAAATCTACCACCCCATGAAAATCATCACATGTACTTAGCTAAACAAAACAAGCCCTTTATTTTTGTTTAGTTTGAGCCTTGACTGACTGAACCTTTATTCTCAAAAATCTAGAGTATAGGAAACCTTTAACATTAAGGGCACTTTTTGAAACTTAAAATCTGGAAAAGTAAAACTCTGTCAAACTATGTTTCAATTGGAATTTAAATCTGATCTTCCACCTTCCAGTGGATTTTGTGCAATGGTGTGGATTTTTGATATTGAATGTGATGGTAATGACATTTAATGGTAATAACATTTTTCAGATTTTGTAGAAATAAAAACAGATGAGCCTTGAACTTGATGCAGTCCTAAAATCTCAATTGTTCTCTTTGCATGTTAAACAATAATATTCACAGTGATTCTTGGTTAAAAATAAATAAATAAATAACAATCTGTATATATCATTTAATTGTATACACACTCTAAAAAATGCTGGGTTAAATATAACCCAGCCCTTTTTAACCCAGTGCTGGGTTATATTTAACCCAGCATTTTTTAGAGTGCATGTATATACCATAAATGTTTACATGTTAAGTTCTCATGAATAAGTCCATAATGCACTTTCCTTAATTTTAACACAAGTTTATTATAGATGGGGAAAAAAAAAAAAAGCCAACTGAGGCATTAGTGCAGAGTGAATATGTTTACCTAAGTGACCCACTGACCTGTGTCAATACTGATTTGACACTGTGTCTACAGTGAGTGATCTCCTATATGCGAGACTGTGAGTTATTTCCTTCATTTGTAAAAGTGTGGTGGAGCTGTATTTGTGCACTTGATCTCATAATGCATTAGTTTCCATCTTGTTAAACTGAATGCTTATGTAGTAGCGTAACCTGATATATTTGCACATTGCAAATATATTATATCACTGTTAGTATTAGGCAGATATATAAAAGATTCAGGGACAGATGTATAATAGGAAAAAGGGTTGTAATCAGGTGTGTTTTATTAGCATTTAGGAGGTCCATTATTAACCTAGTGTTTTTATTTGTATAAAGCTAAAATGCCACCACCAAAGCCATGAAAACAACATGTTCCAACGCTGTCGTCTGAAATTTTTCATAAAGGCAAGCATTTGCTAAGCCCTAACAAGCCTTACATTGCAATATGAGCCCTGCTGATTATGATGAAAATGACAATGATAAACTTGACCCAACTTTTACCTTAACACTAATGCTGACTTAATCCTTATTAACTCTTAACTTAGATTTACTCCAGAGCTAACAGTTAATATATCAGCAGAAATAACTAATCTATCTGTCTATCTATCTATCTATCTATCTATATATCTATCTATCTATCTATCTATCTAATCTATATATATATCTAGCTAGCTAGCTATATTTTTCCATTTTCTTTCCATTGATCTTTCATTCATCTCCGTTTGTCATTATAAAAATACTTACAAATGGCTTAAAGGGGTCGTATGATGCGATTCAGAAATAACTAATCTATCTATCTATCTATCTATCTATCTATCTATATATCTATCTATCTATCTATCTATCTAATCTATATATATATCTAGCTAGCTAGCTATATTTTTCCATTTTCTTTCCATTGATCTTTCATTCATCTCCGTTTGTCATTATAAAAATACTTACAAATGGCTTAAAGGGGTCGTATGATGCGATTTCATGTTTTCCTTTCTCTTTGGAGTGTTACAAGCTGTTCGTGAATAGATACGATCCCTAAAGTTGCAAAGACTAAAGTCTCAAACCCAAAGAGATTTTCTTTTTAAAAGTTAAGACTTATCCACACCCTCCTAAAACGCCTAGTTTAAACACGCCCCCACATGTCTACGTCACTGTGTGGGAAGATTTGCATAACACCGC
>NW_015549650.1:1302186-1307715 GCF_001515605.1 Sinocyclocheilus anshuiensis | reverse complement strand
TACACCAAATACACAAAATAATGTTATTTTTAGCAACATCATATGACCCCTTTAAAATGGATGTGTGTGTGGACAAGGTGACAACAATGTTGAAATTTCAGCTCACTGTTTCTTCAGTCTGACCCCATTGTGGCCTGGAAAATGTGCAGCATTTCAAAGCATGAGATTGATGCAGTGGCTTGTGCTGGTGGCTGTGGTGAGGAATAGGGCTTTATGCTAACATTGATAACTAATGCAGGCAAAATGACAACCACAACCACACTGTACATTAAACTGACCACAGGGAGATGAATGCAGAGTGCTAATGAGTGTGACAAATAGACTCCCCATGCAAAACTGCAAAGGTAAATTCCAAAACTAAATGCATGTGTGACAGCTACCGTGCAGGCAGTGCTGATAAATGAACACTAAGTGCTCGGCCTGGTGTGCCGAGGCCCAAATAAATTTCTCCCTTTCCCCTCATCCTGTGTTTTCCTGCCCTCAAAATAGAGAAAAGTCTAAAGCGCCTTTCGCTGTGTAAATCATATTAAAAGCTCTGATATTTTATGCAATGGTGTAAATTAACCTGCCTGGAAAATGTGCAGCATTTCAAAGCATGAGATTGATGCAGTGGCTTGTGCTGGTGGCTGTGGTGAGGAATAGGGCTTTATGCTAACATTGATAACTAATGCAGGCAAAATGACAACCACAACCACACTGTACATTAAACTGACCACAGGGAGATGAATGCAGAGTGCTAATGAGTGTGACAAATAGACTCCCCATGCAAAACTGCAAAGGTAAATTCCAAAACTAAATGCATGTGTGACAGCTACCGTGCAGGCAGTGCTGATAAATGAACACTAAGTGCTCGGCCTGGTGTGCCGAGGCCCAAATAAATTTCTCCCTTTCCCCTCATCCTGTGTTTTCCTGCCCTCAAAATAGAGAAAAGTCTAAAGCGCCTTTCGCTGTGTAAATCATATTAAAAGCTCTGATATTTTATGCAATGGTGTAAATTAACCTCAAACTTTTAAGCAGCCGATTCAGTGGCATTTACCTGAGTGAAAGTCCATCTGGAGTGGAACTATTTTAGGGGCAGACTACGTTTCCACAGGAAAGCATGTGTCTGGTTGACTCTGAGAATGCAGGGAATTATGGGAGCAGAGAGACTTGCTGTCCCTCTGTTTGTGAAGGTTAATGGTAACAGTTAGAGGCAGCCTAATGAACATCATTAATTAACCACCAAGCCCTCCTCACATTTCAATTAATCTGAGGACTGACTGGGTGCCGAGTTATAGAGGGGAATGTACTATGTTAGATATCCTTCCCTACGAGTAGGACTTGGTTGTGAAATCACTACAGCACACAATGAGTCCAGACTTACTCAACCTCAAATCTTGTCCACACCGTCCTGCCACTGCAAACCACTGACATGGAACACTAGAAGTGACATATATAGTTGTGGGAGCAAAGTTTTGAAGGCTCTGTGATGTCAAAGCCAGGAATATTGCCAGAGGTACAGTCGTGAGAATTGAGTTATAGCTGTTTGCTGGGTACATTAACAGTTGGCGAAGTGCATTGGGGTTGACCGGGTAGTCTAGCGGTGGTCAAGCAATTCCCATTGGTCTGGGTTACAAGGGTTTGAGGCTTCTAGTGGCTTGAACTACCCACAGAAAATACCAGAATATTTAGTCACCAGCATCTGTTTTGCTCTGGATGGTGGCCCTCAGCATGCACTGTTAAAATTAGAAGGTACTTGGGCACCATTTGGGGTTCCTCAAATTGCCACACCAGCAGAACCCCTTGGAGAACCACACAGAATCTTTGCTATGATGGTTAAAGAACTTAAAAAGTTCTTAAAGAACTTACAAGAGGGAACCCAGTAGTTCCTGCAAGAACAGTAACCTGATTTCAAGAGAAAGGATTTTTAGGTGCTTAAAATGTATATTGCAGTTTACTGAGTACACAATAGGACCTTTGAGGCACCCTAAACAGGGTTCATAGAGGTTGTCTAGAGGGTTTCATCAATGTGGCAATCTGAGTAACCAAAATATGCCTTGTATATTTTCATTTTTACAGTGTTGGATGAAGGTGTGCCAGTATCCCTATAAGGACTGTTGACTAACTTAACCAGCAAGACCTCCAAGTTCAATCAACAATATTTCCAATTGGGTATCGGGGACAGTGCTAAAGTCAAGAGAGGCGACAATGTTCCTTTAAGTCAAGTCAGTCCATTTGGCTGCTATCTTGGCATCACCCACAGACAGCTGATTCCTGTCTTGGAAATAAGCAATGCAAGTAAACTACAGGTCCCATCTACTTGAATGTGAAAAGACTGAAATAAAAAAAACTTCAATCACTAATCAAAATCATAAATGGCATCATAAAATTGGCCTCTGGAGGTAAAATTAGAGTAAGACACTATTTTTCAGGATAGTCTAGCTAATGCACTTTTCTGCATTTACCAATAAAACAAATGGTTCTTTCAACAGAGGCGGACTTCCTTTCTTAAACCGCCATATTAGATGTTGCAATTTCTCTCATTCAAGTGGTTTGTCTTTATCTTCTACTACCTCTAGAGGCGACTTCTGTAATACCTGATGAGATCAGGGAACGGGTGATGATTCATTCCTCTATTTTCATGTCTCACATCCTGCGTCAGAATGTTTAGTTTATCTACGCCAAGTTAGCACATGTTTCCAGTGGTTAGCCACAGGAGTGATGTATCCTATTCTGAAGAGGGATGAGCAACTGACACACCTGTGTGTTCACTCTCTCAGTACACAGGTTCAGACACACACTGTGGAATACTAAATATCACATAGTTATTGAATCAGCAGGGCCTACAAACCCACACCAAACCATGCCAGATCAAGTGACTGTCAGAATGATAAACTAAACACATCACACATCACCTTAAGTCAGCCCTAGAATATAGCTGCTTCTCGTGTTTTTTTTTTTCTCTATTTTGAGAAGATTGTCAAGGATGATACATGTATGTGTTAAATCTTCTATGTGTAAATAATGTGTATACTTGGCGTTTCCAGGATCCCTTAGCGACTCATATAAAAATTATGAAAAAATCTCTCGGTCAGTAGAAATATTTATGACTAGTACATTTTCTTGATTCCCTTGGGAAGCCATTGGGAAGTTCATCTGCTATACTGACCAGACAAAATCATAAACAACAGGCATGTTTCTGAGAAATGAGAGAGGGAAAGGGAGAGAGATGACTGGCAGGATTAGGGTGGGCTTGTGTGACCGCTGGAATCCAGCGCTGACAGACAGGCCTTATTAAAGCGCAGAGCTTCAGCCCCATCACTGCCGCCCATTGAAGCCTGCGGCAGGGCCGTACTTTAGACAGGCCAGCAGAAGAATGGAGCGACTGTAGGACGAGAGGGAGGATACCAGGGCACAGAGAGGGGACTGAGGGGGCTCCTCTTATTTGTCTGAGATGTATCTGATTCCTGAGTACAAAGACTCGAGGAGGAAGACCTGCACAGATTGTTCATTCATACACGCATGAAAGAGAGATAAGTCCGCGGTCTTTCGATGCTCTTTTCTGATGAGCAAGGGAATGTGTAATCTGAGCATCACAACTTCTAAAGCTCATCCAGCACGCACAGGAGACCACGGCTCGTTTCATGTTTGAGAATGTAACTCATCTTCACTTTGTTTAATGTATAATCCATGAAAAATGCCTGGAATCTCTCTGCACTGATCCAGTGAGACAGTGCCAGTACATAGCTAACTGATAGTGCTCAAAAGAGCTCCTCTCTGTATTGAAACATTATTCATTTAAAGCTGAAGCAAGTAGGATTGTCAAGTACACATCCCATCCACCCAAAGATAATATGACCTTTAGCATTATGGGACTGATTAACAGCATTAAAGTGGGATATTAGGGTAATAAAAAAATATTTAAAAATAAATAAATAAAATAAAATATATAAATATAAAAATAAATAAAATAATAATAATAATAATAATAATAAAATAAATTAAACTATTCCAAACCAGTATGCTCTTTTCGTCTCATGAAATAATGTAATAGTCTTGATGAACACTGTGGACTGTCATACACCAGAGATGACAAAATCACCATTAAAGCATTATAAACAGTGTTGCCAGTTGGGGAATTTTGTCACCAAATTTAACGACTTTCTCATTGATGCTGCAACTTTTAATGTCTTGAGACAAGGTGCTATTCTTGACAAGGTGACAAGGTGATATTTAAATATATTTTGCAAATTTTTGGCGATTTTTTTAAACACATTTTTGATTAACAAACAAACAAAATAAACAAGTCAGGCATTCTGTCGTTTGTAACGCTTTCTCTATTCTCTCATTTTCATTTCACATGTAAATATAGCTGAAATCACAGCACTGCTCTTGTCCTTAACTTATGTGTATGGTGATTTTGTCACACGGCGTATGGATTTTAGCAGTGCAGAGCAGCAGATTGGAAGTAACTGCATATAGTCTTAATGGGACATGTTGTCTGACAACAGAATCAGAAAAATATGTAAATGAGAGCAGTTTTATTGGGAATTTGGCTGCATTAAAATAGGCTGTATAAAGAGGAAACAAATGTAAAGGGCTGATACGACGTGATGACTTCATGAATATGCTAATTGGTCCATGATGTCATTGAGTAATGTTCTGCCTTCAAGTGCACCATCTCATACCAATGAGTTCATCATGTCAAATCACATTTATGTAGCACTTTATTCAATTCAGATTGCAAAGCAGCTTCACTTTAATAAACAAGTATATAACAGTATTAATATCGCAAAGTTCTTCAGTTATTATAAATTAAATTACTACTACGTCACACATTCAATCGGAAACATAACACAGAAATAGGCTAAACAAAATATAAGAACTATGTTGTGAACAATAAACCTGAATAACCATATGAATTCAAAATGATGAAAAGTTGTCATTTCTTTCACATTTATTCATGATATATAACTAGAACATTTAGTTTTCATATACTCACTGTGAAAAGTAATTGATGAACTGTAACTGCATGTAACATTTAAAAAACTTGCAACATCATTTATTCCAATTCACTACAGACACTTTCCATATTTTTATTATTAGTATTATTATTATTATTATTATTTAATCAACATGACTCTTCCAAGGTCACAACTTGTGTCTCATCTAGAATTCCCACATTTCCTAAATGTACATATGACTTTGCTTGATCGTTCATGTGCTCGGAATTCATAATCGTGGTATTCCAACTCTATGCGAAGGCCACAATAATGGCACACATTGGCTCCAGCTCATCACTCTGCCATTTTTGCAGTCCATTTGGATTTGTGCTCTATTACAGGGCTTTGGCAAAGGGAAGGTTATCAAATAATTACAACTTGGTCTGCTTGTCACACAAACCTACCCTGTGGCTTCAGAAGCTGGACTTCTTTTATGGCATTTTTGTCTTTTTTTTTCATATGGTTTGGAATAACCTGAGATTGTGAATAATGACAACTTTTGTGTGTGTGTGTGTGTGTGTGTGTGTGTGTGTGTGTGTGTGTGTGT
>NW_015549650.1:1293525-1301399 GCF_001515605.1 Sinocyclocheilus anshuiensis | reverse complement strand
TTGATGAACTTTAACAGCAAAAACACTGTTCATATTGTCATGGGCTTTAATTCAGTAGATCTGCTGAGTTTTGGCCCAGAGCAAGGCAGGCCCGTGCACTTATCCATACAGACCAAGTACTGACCTGTTAAAGTAAGCACTGTAGGTTTCTAATTTCTCATGAAGAATGTGTGCACCAGCAGACAGACACACACACACACACATGCTTAGTTTCTTAAAATGTAGCTCAGTCAATAGCCGCTAGCACAAATGATCTCATTTCCTCTTGATATCTGAGCCGAAAGTACTGAGAACATATTTGTTTAGAGATCAGTGTGAAGGGTTTAAAAGAAACTAATTTAGCATTATTATGAATCTTATAAACATTATTCTTTTTTTTTTTTTTATCCACATTAGCACTAGAAGTCAGATATTTGGTAATTATAGTTTTGCTTTGTTTTATCTTAATTTGTGAATCTTTACTGGAGGCTATGCTTTCAGTCCTGGCCAATGTGTGCTTGGTTTCTCCACAATAAAAGACAGTAAACACCAAATACATTTTTAACTTGCATAAAGCTCTGAGTGACTAGACTCAATGTCAACCCAAACACATCACGGTCTACCTAAAGTTAACATGAAACACTTAAAGTGAGCCCATTTTACTTCCGTATTCTTCCTGTAATCCTTAAACAGAAATTATTGTGTTACGCTTTCAGAAATTTAGCCTTTACTGTGTATTTGTGTATCTGTATTCATAGGTTTCATGTTTTGGGAAACCTTTATACATTTTTCAACACTAGTTTTGATTTAATGGCTATGAAAATATTAAGTCATATAGCCGTTAAGTACCAAAAAAAAAACATTTTCCTTACTGCTTGGATACATGTAGGCCTAATTGCTTTAACACATATCATACATTTATGCATTTTCATAGTGTTGTTGAGGTCATAACAATTTACATGTAGAAAGGATTATTTTAAGATACAACAAAATGTCTTCCTGCATGCCTTTCACATTTTTAATAGTTTTTCAAATATTACGACTATTTTAACATAAAACTGCTTTAAAATACTTGTAAATGTTTTTTTTGTTCTCTCCAAGAATTGCAGCCTTCTAATGAGCCATCTAGCTATTGATTATTATTATTAATAATAATAATAAATGTAATACATTAAATGACATGTAGCCTAATTGGAAGTGCATGGTGCTAGCAACAGAAGATCATGGGTTCGATTCCCTAAAAACACACACATTGAGTCAAATGTATTGTAAGTTGTTTATATATATATACTCATGGTCTGATTTATGTTTTTAAGAAATTATTAGATTCGAAAAATGTCATGTCTTTTAGACTTAATCATTGTATATCATCATCATTTTGTATGACACTGATAATATTACAAAGAAAGTGACTGGAATCATTTGAATCTTATAGTTTTAAAATGGGCTAATGATGTTCTCAGATTGACCTGCACTTCATGTTCAGTCTTTATGTTGGAAAGGAAAGGAAACTTTTATAATTGAAAGTCGTAGGTTTTGTTTTATGGTCACTTCCTAACATGTCTTCTACAGGCTGTACAATGACCTGCAGCTATAACTCCTTTATCACATCTCAACATTCCTCCAGAAAACACTATTCTATATGTTGACATTACACAAATGTATTTCCATATACAGCAGAGACTCTGAACATGAAATATAAGATTCTACCTTTGTCTCCTTCGTATTCCCTTGAAGGCTTTCGCTGGGTGTTTGAGATTTATGGCATACTCTAATAGATGTGGAAAATGTATTATTTTTCCTTAGAGCAAAAAACATATGAGGACTTTATCTATGCCCCCCTCCCCCACACCCAAGAAAAAAAAACTTATGGCGTTTTTTTCTCTCTCTCTCTGATTTCTGGAGGAAGACAACATAAATCAGGGAAAGGCCAAATCCGCGGAGTCTCTGGCACTGAAACGCAAAACCAGCCAGGGTTAATGGAAGTGCAAGTGAAGATTTCTTTTAATTGCTCCAATGTCATTTTGGGGGGGGGTTAAACAAAACGTCTTCCTTGTTGAAGTGAAACACTAAATTATTCCACACATGTATGGAAACTGTAAGGTGTTACCCAACTTTTTAGCCCATTGCATAGACAGAATGAAGCAGAGATACGCAGATGATTAAAGCCACAAGTCTGAGCCAACAGGATGGATTCTGGAGGGAGGGGAAGAAGGTCACATTTATATTTTAGGCTTGTAAATCTTTGTCTGATCACTTCACAGACAGTATTAACACAAAATATCTGTCAGCAGTGATATATACTGTATTGTTTGTTCGTTATGCTCTATTTAAACAGAATATGAATATAGAACATATGGAGAAAATGATTTAGAAAAGGAAAGTCAAGTAAAACAATGATGTGTGCATAGATAATTAAATATGTAAGAAAATAAATAAATACATGACACAATAGCCTAGTTATATTTGGGCAATTATGTTACACATGAAAAAAAAAAATAGTTATATATAAGATCTCTCTGAAAACAAGTATTAATACCTCATGCAGTTTTGCTTCTTACACTCTCAGAAAAAAAAAAAGTATGAGCTGTCACCATTTCAAAAGGTATACCTTTGTACCTTATCTACCCCTAAAGGTACATATTAGTGCTTAATGTGTACAAATTAGTACTTAAATGGTACATGTAAGTACCTCTTGAAAGGGTACCAGCCCAGTGACAGCTTTGTACCTTTTTTTTTCTGAGAATGCAGGGATGTTTAAATAAACTTTTTTTTAATGGTCAATTAGAACCTGTTCTTTTCCCATTAGTTAGCTTTAAAATTACAATATCTTAGCTCTGATAAAAGCTCCTGCAGCTTCTTGAAATTCACATATTTGAATGTTTTAAGTGTACAAATACTGTTTGGAGCCAGTGTATTAAAGTATAATAACATATAATGCTGTAATAGTGCAAAAAGTTATGTTTTCATATTAAAATTTTAAATACATATTTTTAATATTTTAAAACAATACAAAGTGGTGTTATGTAGGTACATAGGTAACATGCTAGAGAAATCACATATCAGCACAAGTTATGTTCTAATCCTAGAGCATCATTTCAGTCAATTTCACATACAAGGATTTATTAGGACCTCGGGATGTGTGTGTGTGTGTGTGTGTGTGTGTGTGGAAGTGGCAGAGGGAAAGAAAGGGTCAGGGCAGCTGGGCTGTGTTCCAGTTCTTGTCGTGATATCCCAGCAGTTGCTGGGTGGTTTAAAGACAAGTTCCGCCCTGCGACACGGGCCCCTGTGGTTCGCCTGCCACTTGGATTGATGACTGAGTGACACCAATGAGGGTTCACCATCCCTGCTCTGTTTAAGGGTTGCTGACTGACCAAGAGGCTAACCTCTCATCAAGTAGTTTAATCTCTTGTTCTCCCACACTCTTTTGGCTCACTTGATGATTCCACTGTCTTCTCAGAGCGTAATGCTTTCTGTCCCTTTCTCCTTTACCCATGTTTTCCTCATTCAAAGTATATCTCAAGCCTATCTGCATATCTGTGCATTATCCAACATGTTTTGTTTTAATTTAATTTATCTTTTTAACATAAATACATTAAAATCATGTCCAAATTGTTTTAAGATATTACAGTAAAAAAATATGTGTGAAAATGTATTTTTGCTATATTATTCAACATATAGAAACAAAGAAAGAGGAGCAGAAGTTATGACATTACGAGAGTACACAACATTATTTTGTCAAAGACAGAGAGTCAACTAAAAACTTGTATATGAGAAGAGTATAAAACCCCATAATTATCTAACATCGAGTGTCAGTGCGTATGCAGTGAGAGGCTGTGATTTTGAATGAAAAGAGACATTAGTTGTGTGTGTGTGTGAGTGTGTGAGAGAGAGAGAGAGTGTTGAAGGATGCTTATGTGCTGATGACGTTAGTGGTTTAGGGTTTCTATCGCTAAGAGGTTTGAGCAATCAGGTTTATTTACAAATCTAGTTTCCTAACATCAAATCTCCTTTTACCTTGCTTTCAAAACAGGGACTTTTTTGACCTCGAGTCAAAACCATCGTTTAGAGACGAAGAAACAGCATAAACAGAGGGAAAAGGCTAACGCTCAAAAGTTAGTGATCAGTACGATTTTTTTTTTTTTTTTAGTAACTCCTACTTTTCCTGCAACGATACATTCAATTGATCAAAAGTGACAGTACAGATGTTTAAAATGCTACAAAATATTTAAATTTTATCCAAGGATCCTGAAACAAATCTTGATTTCCAAAAATATATTAATATTAAATATATTAATAATACATATTAAGCAGCACAACCATTTGTATCATTGAAAATAATAAGAAATGTTTCTTGAGCACCAATATCAGCATATTTTAATGATTTCTGAAGGTTCATGTGACACGGAAGACTAATGACAATTAGCTTTGCCATCACATTAATAAAATACATTTTAAAATTATTAAATCAGAAAACACTTATTTTTAATTGTAATATTAATATTAACATAATTGCTATTACAAATATTTTGAATAAAATTCAGCCTGGGTGAGCATATAAAGAAGACTTCTTTCAAGAAACCTAAAAAATCTTACCAACCTCAAACGTTTGAATCATAGCGTTATTACAGAGAATGTCATTGGTAAGCAACCGAGAAACAACTAAACATCATTCATCAGTGGTATATACTGCTATTTTCGCACAAGCAAGCTCAGTGTTTTCATACAACCAGTGTGTGTGTGTGTGTGTGTGTGTGTGTGTGTGTGTGTGTGTGTGTTGCCTTCAGGAGCAGCATGAGGGGCAGGTCTCCAGTTGGCTGTGTGTGTGCCGCCCTTCAGAGGAATGCAGATAATAAAACCATGCAGCAGCATTGCTCAAGACACAGATAATGGTGCCTCCCAGTGGAAAAATATCGCAAAGTTCCTGAAATGCAGAAGATAGATGAAACTAGCATGCCATCAGTCATTTTACTGTGGCCACACCACAAGAGTAACTCAAGATATTCAGCACCTTTTTATCTCTTTTGAACTCAAAAATAGATATACTTGTGTTATAATCTATGAAAGTATTTCCATCAATTTTAGACCAGACTTTTGAGCATTTCAACTTTAAATGCCATAAATTTCAACTGAATCAGATCCACTGCTAATAGAATGTGAAGAAATATGTAATAGTACACATCAAAATGTCAGCAACTAGTAAAACAGAAATGTATAAGAATGAATGAATGAATGAATGAATTAATGAATTAATTAATTAATGAAAACAAACAATCAAACCTAACCTAACATGATTACTGTCATTATCCAATAAAATAAGATATACTGTATTTATAATGGGGTAAAAATATATTATATATTATATATTTAGGAAATTTATGATGGAGGGAAAAAAGCAGTGTTTTGTGAACAGACTTGCATAATACTGTGAAGCTCATCAGGACTTTGTATTTTGTCTGTTGACAGTGAGTGGCTCTTCCTAAGCGCACAGCTGTGAAGGGGCTATTTTTACAACCTCAAAGCATGCTGGGATATCTTGACACCCTGCATCAGCACGTGTTTCCCCGGGCTGAGAGGGAGCTGATGATATTATTACTTATTATTGAAATGACCTACCGCCACCTGTCTCCCAGCACACCGCTGCCAAAGTATATACCTATAAAACGCCTCTCCTCACCAACCATCACACTCACACCACTCACACTTGTAGTGCTATATTAAATATTAACTGAATACTAATTTTACTCAATTTAATTAAAATCAGCGGATTTGATAGGTTGTCATTGTTGCTGGATGCTGGTGTTTTCATAAGATGTGTCCAAAGCTCAGTACCGTGAAAGCACCAAAACAGGATCAATACAATTTGGGTTGCCTGAGTTTTAGTCCACAACACCTATTAACTTGTATCCTGTGTGCATGTGAGTCTACAGCCAAGACTTATGTCCTACTAGCCTGCTTTTCCACACTTTTAGATATTTGTCTGGCTGATTAAAACCTGTAGTGCAGCAGCAGTGTTGGACAAGTTACTTTGAAACTACATAGATATACGTACAGGATATAACAGCTGGGATAAGTTTACCCTGGAGGTCTTCTTGTCCCAAATGGCCCTTTGAACCTCCTAAATGATTTTCAATTTTCTGCGATAACAAGTAAATTCAGACAATCCTTCAATTTATTTCTCTTAACAATATATTGGATGGTGCATCACCATCGTCATCCTGTACATGCTAAACTTAAAAATATGTTACAATTTTCCACTAAATGCACACTGTTCTTATTCCACTATTTCACCCTAACTATTATATAATATATATATAATTTTTTTTTTTTTTTTCAGAGCAGTAGCCTTTATATTTGGTACAAAACAGTGAGTTTTTGAAAGAATGAAATCTTAATTATAGTGACAAAGTTAAACTTGATCGGTATAGTAAATTACATTAAAAAATCAGTTTATATAAAAATGTAAGCATTTCCAAAAGTATTCATATTCATAGAAGTGTTATATTAAAAGTATAATGTAAATATATAATATAGGTGTTTGTTTGTTTGTTTGTTTGTTTGTTTGTTTTAACTATGTCATAATTATTCAACCCCTATTCAACACTGCTGTTTTTAAATCCACTACTAGCATGGTAGGATA
Organism: Sinocyclocheilus anshuiensis; assembly: GCF_001515605.1. Lineage (NCBI taxonomy): Eukaryota > Metazoa > Chordata > Actinopteri > Cypriniformes > Cyprinidae > Sinocyclocheilus > Sinocyclocheilus anshuiensis. Next base: position 1,294,780 of record NW_015549650.1, on the reverse strand, counting down.
CCAAATTGTGTTAAAACACAATTAGGCCTTTGGAAACTCTATAATGACACCTAATTAACTCCAGCTGTTACACATACATAAATTTAGCCATTCGCATTATAAAGTTAGCAACATGGCCAGAACAAATGAGTTATCACGAAAGCTATACAGAAGTTGTTTCATTATATTAAAGAGTCTATCTTATTCACTTATCAAAGAACGTATTATCCTGTGGCCAAGGAAAATACACAGTCAGATTAAGATACACGGACATTACCGGCTCGCTGGACGACCGTTGATAAGGTGTAAACTATTGATATTTGAAATCAGTTCTAATCAGGTGGACGTCGAATTTTCAGATTCGAGTCCTTTCAAAACCTGAGCTAGAAATAAAATTAATGATTAATTCCCTTATAGAATTAATGAGTTAAATTCCTTACAGCACAACATAAATGGTGGAGAATGCGGGCAGATTCGACTTGAAAATTAATGACACCAAGATAATATTATGAATCTTGTCTATTTTTATCCGGAAAAATAGATTAAAAGACAGAAAAACTGAGTTTGTTGTGTTACTGGATATGTTATTATAGCACGGCAGAGCGTGTTGAATGAAAGTGAAACTCGAGAGTTTGTTGTTTAGAATTTAACTGCATTAAAAACGTTTTAATTGTGTCCACCGATACAAAATAAGTCGCTTTAGAGCGCACATGAACAGAGAAGCAAGCGTGTTCCTTGTTCTTCTGTCTTTTAAAAGGCCTCAGAGTGTGATTTGTATAAGTGCGTGTCCCACTTCCAAACGCAACTCTGCTATTAATCTCCCCGGTTTGAGGAAATCAGAGTAGCTCATTTAATTCACTAAAAAAACTAGTGAACTTGAAATGCGGTGCTCAGAGAGAGCGTCCGAACGCTATTATTACTTTTGGGAGAATTGTGAAATCTTGATCAAATGAAATTGTGGTTAGATCCACGTGTGTTTTATCTGTATAAATAGACTAGGTGCAGAGATCCGCCGAGATCTCAATAACCTGGTTGTGTAGTGCGAGATGCGCTGACATCTCACTGACAACCCACAGCTAGTAGGCTCACATGCGCATGCTGTGTACGTCACGATAGCAACAGCCGCAACCCGGAAGTTACGACAAACCTTTTCCGGGGTAACTTTCAGTCCGCCAGCGCCATTTTGAGCTGTTTGTAAACAAATAGCCAAGCTAAGCTATTAGCATTGAAGGCTAGTGGTTAGCACGTAGCATTTTGTGGTCTCAAAGGCAAAATG
>NW_015549650.1:1290873-1293062 GCF_001515605.1 Sinocyclocheilus anshuiensis | reverse complement strand
AAATACACAGTCAGATTAAGATACACGGACATTAACGGCTCGCTGGACGACCGTTGATAAGGTGTAAACTATTGAAATTTGAAATCAGTTCTAATCAGGTGGACGTCGAATTTTCAGATTCGAGTCCTTTCAAAACCTGAGCTAGAAATAAAATTAATGATTAATTCCCTTATAGAATTAATGAGTTAAATTCCTTACAGCACAACACTGGTGCCAGAGCACTTCAGCAGAGCCGCTGATCCACCACCTCATCCATCAGAGCTGTAGAAAGGCCTGGCCAGAGGCTGACCAGAGCAGCAAACCAGGCCACCTGCCCCTGACTAAAACACTTTTTATCGCTGTAAAGTCAAGATATTAGTCCAAGCATAAACCTCATTCATCATCACCAAAGCAACGAACGCCATGAATGAAAGTGCTCACGGACAGCACCACAGCCTTGGCCTTCAAGTCTGTGTTACGTGCCGCGGATGACTTCACAATGAACAAAGAGCTCTCTCTCTCTCTCTCTCTCTCTCCTCAGAATTGACACGCATGCACCGTTTCTCTTTCTCTGTGATGTCATGTATTATTTCAGCTCTTTAAAGAAGGGTATTTCAAAGAGCACAAGGAAGCTCCATTCCACCATTGGGCGGCTTCCAGCATGAGTACAATTTAGGATGGATTGCCTCCAGTTCCATACCACACTGTAAAAATGTGAAAGGTTGCACTTTATTTTACAGTATCTGCACTTACGTACTTACAGTGTACTTATCTAAGAAAGTACCGGAACATATAAGGTAATTACATGAGATAGCATTAGGTTTAGGGGTAGGTTCAGGGATAGTACCCAGTTATTACCCAGTTATTGTAATTACTATAACAAGTACATAGTATTTACATTGTAAAATAAAGTGCTACCATGCAAAGATAAAAACCTGTTAATTGGTTAATGGCAAGTTCTCTCATTCTATTCAGTAAAAAACTGTAATAGATCTAATGGGATATTTATCTAATTTTACAGTAAAATACTGTTAAAGCATGGTATGTAAGCTTTTTACCTTGAAATATCAGTTTCATAATCAATTCTGATGGTATGCTGACTTCTAATAAGGTGAATAGCTTCTGTTCCTTTCCCACACTCTACCAAAAAGTTTGTTCTGGGAATGTAAGTTTGGTAAGAGCAATTTGCTTTACAGCAGCAACAAATGCACAGCTGTGTCCGAAATCGCACTCTATACCCCTATTTGAGGGGACAGCCATTTGTAGTGGTGTCCAAAACCATAGTGGATGTTAATGAGTGCACTCATTCAATCCCATAATGCACCGCAATAACAAGTGTACAACCGATGTACAAACAATGGCTAGAGAATATCCATAATGCACTGTGAGGGTTGTGATGAATGAATTCCTCTGTCAAGATTGCCAGTGCAGCTGAATCATCCATCCATTATCCATGAAATATCAACTTAACACGGACCAAAGACATATAAATGAACCAAAAACAGGACATGTGTGTGTGACGGAGGGATTCCTGCCGCTGTGTTGACTCCTTTACACATTTTATAAGCTCTTCACGAGTTCTCAGCTGGTCATCATATGTAGGCTACGCACATACAATGAACACATTTAGCCCAATACAAAGCATTGTGACTGACATTCCCACAATTTCCTGCGTTACTTTACATGTGATGGTATTTCGTTCAAATAATTTGTTTCTTGATTTGTTATCAGTTATGTACATTAGGGTTTTATGTTACATCATATATTGTTTAATTCATGTTTACTGCGTTAATTGAGTGTGATGTGTTACCATGAGGTTGTTTTGTATTTGTGTGCATGACACTACAGTAGGTACACCTTCCATATATTAAAATATTTAGCTCATCTTGTATGACAGCAGTGGTTAACAGTATGTTTTAGAGGTACAAAACTGTAAATTCAGTCCTGTATAACATAAAATGTTGCTACCGTATATTTTTACCACTGTTTTTTTTTTTTTTTTTTTTTTTTTTTAATTTTTTAGTCTATTAGAGAATGTTTTACAGGAAAATACAATTTAAATATCTCTATTGTAAAATTTCACGTTTAATTCAATGTGTTAATGCTTCTTTGTAATTAGGCTAATTGTGAAATTTCAATTTCGGTAACACTTTATTTTAAGGTGTCCTTGTTACACGTTACATGTACTTACTATTATAATAACAATAAAT
>NW_015549650.1:1286782-1287623 GCF_001515605.1 Sinocyclocheilus anshuiensis | reverse complement strand
TTTTTTTTTTTTTTTTTTTTTTTTTTTTTTAATTTGATGGATATTTTACAACCCATCATGCAAAGTGTGAAAGCAGCTTTAGATGCATGGCATTGATATGGCAGTGGAGCACACAATGGCTGTGGTCAGGTCTGGAGGACGTAAGATTAAAGGGCAGGCCAGAGCAGCACGGCATTGTTGTGATTTAATAGCTCTGAATATGAGCCCTTTTTGAAGTGGAGATCTTTAAGAGCACAGACAGAGGCCCCTGGCAGACAAGCAGGCCTCTGAGCATGTAATTACGGGCAAGGGCAGGGCAGGGACCTGGTGGCGCGGGGCTTTGAAGACCGGTGAGGTCACCAGAGACAAGTCCCGGGTCTGACAGGAGCAAGAAACACACAGAGACGTAATTCATCGGACCTTCCTCAAAAATCAACACTGGTCGAAGTCAGCTATCAAATCTTGTAGATGCCATCAAATCAATATTTATACTCTTTTAATAAACATGGTCCTGATCTTATTGTGCACAATTTATCAGTGCATGCAATTCTCACAAAAAAAAAAAACACAGTTTTTTACATTGAAATGTTTGGCGTTATTTATTTATTTATTTAAAATACTTGCACTACTCTACATGACTTGAGGAATCATGTTTCCTTCTGGAGTGTTTGAACATTTTGTAATAATTGCATGTAAGTCCCTCAGTTGTCCTCAGTGTGAAAAGATGGATCTCAAAAGCATACAGTCATTGTTGGAAAGGGTTCAAATAGACAAAGGTGCTGGTAAACCAAAGAATTTGTGGGACCTGAAGGATTTTTCTGAAGAACAGTGGGCAGTTTAACTGTTCAGGACAAACAAGGGA